>NW_015536584.1:101950-112224 GCF_001515605.1 Sinocyclocheilus anshuiensis
TAACACGCTTCCGCCAATCCCTGCCTTGAAGCAATGATTGACGGAGAGTGGGCGTGGTCAGCTCGGAATGCATTTTCAAAGCTGCACTGAATTTTGCTACAAATATCCCATAGTGTCATGATGAAAATGCAATCCTAAGTGTTCTAACTGATAGTCTAAATGCATTTAGAACAAATAGCATTTAAATGATAATTTTGCTACCATTTCTGCTTGAACATGTTACACATATCAAATCAATTTGTGTTATACATTTTCATTTTCATTTCGCAACTTATAAAGCGTTCAAATGTCCATGCAACTTACATATTAAGACTACTGTTGGAAATGGCAAATGTAAATTATATAATTTAATTTTCATTTTCCTTTTGCAACAAACTTTGCACGTATGGGTAATGGAAAATGTAAATTTAAATACAGAAATACATTGCCATTTTGAATATTGCATTGCCATTTTGCATATTGCATATTAAATTGAATTTCGCTACCTATATGCTTCCATAAACAAAACACTGGTGTTTCAGCGATGACTCATCTGTTTGCCTCTGATTGGTCATTGCATTTATAAGCTCAACAAAATCGTGTGTGATTGATTTAAATGCACAGCGCTGTAAAAACACGTATGCCTCTGCGCCAGTTAGCGAGCTGGTGATGTTTTACTTTTTCCCATTACTGACACCCACAGGACAAACTCCGCATTGCACCCAAAATAGTTTGGTGTGATACAATTCCAAATTTAGGGGGGCCAGAGGCCTTCACCAGCCTATGGTGACAACATCATGTTGACAAAGTTTAGTGTGAATTGCATGATTCTAATAGAAGGAGTATGCATTAATTCACAGCCTGATCTTTTGGTCGGAGCTAATGACTGTAAATTAGAAAGTCTGGTTGGATGAGAACAATATATGTACCAAGTTTAGTGACTGTAGCACTTTTGTCAAAAGGTGCTTTTGCGAGTGTCTAACTATCACTAATACTGATGTGTGTCGAGTTTCATGAAATTCTAAACATGTTAAGTACCTCAGAAACACAGCAAAAGAATAGTACATTTTGACACGTTGCCATGGCAACAGTATTTAAGATATCAAGAATACCTTTGCAGTTTTACATCTGCCATGTTTTGACATTATTCTGATGAAGTTTGAATCAGAATCAGAATCAGAAGGAGCTTTATTACCAAGTATGTTTACACACACAAGGAATTTGACTTGGCGACAGGAGCTTCCAGTACAGAAGAAAGTACACCCATAGTGCAAACATACATGATAGTGCAGACATATATCGAATTACACAGTAAAGATGAAATAACACTAATATAAGAAAAACAGAAAAATAAATAATGAACTATATACAGAAATAGAAATATAGAGAAAAACATATAATTGTTTAAATGAATGTCCAGATATGTTATTTACAAGTGTACTGTTTATGTAGTTTACAATATACAGTTTCCAGATACTATGTACAAATGTGTCAGTTATGATGGACAGTGTGTAGTTGTGAACTTTTTAATTGTTCAGGCTGAATATGGCCTGCGGGAAAAAAACTGTTCATATGGTCGGTGGTCTGTAACGCCGACCAGAAGGCAACAGTTCGAAGAGAGAGTGGGCTGGGTGTGTGGGGTCCAGAGTGATTTTCTTAGCCCTTTTCCTCAATCTGGAAGTGTAAAGATCTTGGAGGTTGGGCAGGGGGGAACCAATAATCCTCTCAGCAGTCCTGACTGTTTGTTGTAGTCTCTTGATGTCTGATTTGGTAGCTGAGCCAAACCACAGTTATGGATGTACACAGGACAGACTCAATGATGACCGAGTAGAACTGTTTCAGCAGCTCCTGTGGCAGGTTGAACTTCCTCAACTGGCGAAGGAAATACAGCCTCTGCTGGGCCTTTTTAGCAATGGAGTCTACGTGAATGTTCCACTTCAAGTCCTGAGAGATGGTGGTGCCCAGGAACCTGAATGACTCTACTGCAGCCACAGTGCTGTTCATGATGGTAAGTGGGGGGAGTGCAGGGGGGTTTCTCCTTAAGTCCACTATCATCTCCATTGTTTTGAGCGTGTTGAGCTCCAGATTGTTAAGACTGCACCAGACAGCCAGCTCTTTAACCTCCTGTCTGTAAGCAGACTCGTCTCCATTGTGGATGAGGCAGATGATGGCTGTGCCATCTGCAAATTTCAGGAGCTTGACAGAGGGATCTTTTGAGGTGCATTCATTTTTATACCGGGAGAAGAGCAGTGGGGAGAGCACACATCGCTGGGGGGGCACCAGTGCTGATCTTGAGTCTTGGATGTGAGTTTGCCCAGCCTCACTAGCTGCAGCCTGTCTGCCAGGAAGCTGGTGATCCATGAACAGATGGAGGTGGGTATAGAGAGCTGGGCCAGTTTGGCTGAGAGAAGGTCAGGCATGATGGTATTGAAGGCCGATCTGAAGTCCACAAATAAGTTCCTTGCGTAATTCCCAGGTCTGTTGAGATGTTGCAGAATATAATGCAGTCCCATGCTGACTGCATCGTCAACAGACCTGTTTGCTCTGTAGACAAACTGAAGACGATCCAGCAAGGGACCAGTGATGTCCTCCCAGTAGGCCAGGACCATTCTCTCAAATGACTTCATGACCACAGACGTGAGAGCGACAGGTCTGTAGTCGTTAAGTCCAGTGATTTGGGTTTATTTGGGGACCGGAATGATAGTGGAGCATTTGAAGCAGCAGGGAACTTCACACAGCTCCAGTGATCTGTTTAAGATTTGTGTAATGGGGGCCAGTTGGTCAGCACAGACTTTTAGACAGGCAGGTGAAACACCTGGGCCTGAAGCTTTCTTAGTCTTCTGTTTCCTGAAGACCCGGTTCACATCTTCTACACAGACCTTAAGCACAGGTTGAATGGTGGCAGGAAGGGAGGTTGCAGGGGGGGTGGGTGAATGTGTGAAGTGCAGATCAGAGCGGGTGGGGGGTGTGAGACTGGGCTTTTCGAATCGGCAATAAAACACATTCAGATTGCCAGCCAGTTGATTGTTAATGTTGATTCTCCACAGACTGTGGGGGTGGTGTCTTGTACTTAGTGATGTTCCTCAGACCAGTCCATACTGATGCAGGGTCATTGGCTGAAAACTGTTTTTTTCAGCTTTTCAGAGTAGTTTTTTTAGCCACTCTGATCTCCTTTCTCAGTCTGTTTCTGGCCTGGTTGTGCAAGACTGTATCCCCACTTCTGTGAGCATCCTCTTTCGCATGACAAAGCTGTTTGAGTTTCCCAGTAAACCACAGTTTATCATCATTGAATGATAAGAATGACCTGGTGGGCATGCACATATCTTCACAGAAACTGATGTATGAAGTTACAGTCTCTGTGAGCTCATCCATATCTGTGGCTGCAGCTTCAAAAACACTCCAGTCAGTGCAGGCGAAGCAGGCTTGTAAATCCCGCTCTTTTTTTGTGGTAAAATCTGGAACTGAAGATATATGTGCAGATTTGTGCATTTACTGTACAGTCATGGCCAAAAGTTTTGGCAGTGACATAAATTTCCATTCCTGAGCAAGCTCTGCACTGGTGGTAACACGATTCTGTAGCTGACTCCTCAGGAGGAGACGGTCCTGGCACTTGTTGGACACTCTGGGACGTCCTGAAGACTTCTTCACTGCAGTAGAACCTCTCTCCTTGAAGTTCTTGATGATTCGGTAAATGGTTCTTTCAGGTGCAATATTCTTTGTAGCAATTTCCTTGCATGTGAGGCCATTTTGATGCAAAGCGATGATGGCTGCACATGTTTCTTTGGAGGTAACCATTGCTAACAAGAACACAATGATTGGAAGCGCTTCTTCCCTCATTTTATAGCAATCACAGTGTTTCCCACAGACTTACACTTTATGTGTGGCGGCATTTCCCCTGGGGGAAATATATGTATATAATGTGAATATAAAACAGCAGATGGGCTTATTGAAAATTTAAATTAATTCTCTGCCAGCAGGAGGCGCTTTAGGAGTGGCAGAAATAGCGGTTTCCCCAGTAACGGCCGTAATCAAAGCAGCACTCCGCTCATAAACGCTTCGTTATCAGGCATTACAGGAAAGATTAAATGAAAATAACATCAAAACTTTTCTGAAGACAATCGGTTCCCTTCAAAGATACATTCATATACGCCACAAATAAATCAACGTATGGGAAACACTTAATCAGTCTGCTCTTACAATCTAATTAGTATGATTGTGATTTCACCTGACTAGTACTCATTCACACTTTCACATGTGCTGCTGATATGATTAGTCAATTAATGTTTGCTGGTCATTTTAGGACAGGATAAAAAAAAAAACTGGCCAATGAAGCTTTCAGCAATTATTTAAAATGCATCTGATCACTCTACACAATAATCTAGAAACAATGTGAATGAACACAACAGTTTAAGCAGCAAACTTTGCAAAACACAAAATTTGTGTCACTGCCAAAACTTTTGACCATGACTGTACAGTTGTATAAATAAAAATATGCATATGTATTTACATAATACTTGAAAGACAGGCAATTACTGGAAATGGAGAAATTAATTTCAGAAAACAGGTAATCATTTCTGTGTTAGCTGTTTAAGATGGAGATGGCATGGTGAAAAAACAGTTTTTATGACTAGATGTTCTAGAGCACAGAGATCTGTAACGTCTGCCTGAGGGGAGAAGTGCAAACAGGTTGTGGCCGGGGTGAGAGGGGTCTGTGATGATGTTACCTGCCCGTCTCTTCATTCTGGAGATGTACAAGTCCTGAAGGTTGGGCAGGTGCACACCAATTATCCTTTCAGCTGTCCTGACAGTCTGTTGCAGTCTTTTTATATCTGATTTGCTGGCTGACCCAAACCAGACAGTTATAGTAGAGCACAGAACCAACTCAATAACAGCAATAACAGGGACTTATGCAAGGATCCTGTTTGTGGACTTCAGCTCTCCTTTCAACACCATCATCCCGGATACCCTTCTGAATAAACTGACACAGCTATCTGTACCCATATCCATCTGTCAGTGGATCACCAGCTTCCTGACAGTCAGGCAGCAGCTAGTGAGGCTGGGAAAACTCACATCCAACACCCGCACCATCAGCACTGGAGCTCCTCAGGGGTGTGTGCTCTCCCCACTGCTCTTCTCCCTCTACACAAATGACTGCACTTCTACTGACCCCGCTGTCAAGCTCCTGAAGTTTGCGGATGACACTACAGTCATCAGCCTCATCCAGGACAGTAACAAGTCTGCTTACAGACAAGAAGTTGAGCAGCTGGCTTCAACACAGTTTCAACACATGCCCCTCAAAAGGTCTGTGCACGGCCCTGACCTAGAGCCGAACACGCTCAAAACTGTGGAGATAGCAGACTTCAGGAGAAACCCCCTGCACTCCCCCCACTCACCATCATGAACAGCACTGTGGCTGCAGTAGAGTCATTCAGGTTCCTGGGCACCACCATTTCACAGGACCTGAAGTGGGACAATCCCATTGATTCTATTGTAAAAAAGGCCCAGCAGAGGTTGTACTTCCTTCGCCAGCTGAAGAAGTTCAAGCTGCCACAGGCACAGATGACACAGTTTTACTCAGCTGTTATTGAGTCGGTTCTGTGCTCTTCTATAACTGTCTGGTTTGGGACAGTCAGTACATCAGATATAAGAAGACTACAACGAACTGTCAGGACAGCTGAAAGGATAATTGGAGTGCACCTGCCCAACCTTCAGGACTTATACAACTCTAGAGTGAAGAAACGGGCAGGTAACATCATCACAGACCCCTCTCACCCCGACCACAACCTGTTTGCACTTCTTCCGTCAGGCAGACGTTACAGATCTCTGTGCATTAGAACGTCTAGGCATAAAAACAGTTTTTCCCCCATGCCATCTCCAGCTTAAACAGCTAACACAGAAATTATTACCTGTTTTCTGAAATTCATTTCTCCATTTCCAGCAATTGCCTGTCTTTCAAGTATTATGTAAACACATATAATCTGTGCATAAATCTTCTGTTCCAGATTTTACCACATTATTATTACAATTTTATTTCTTTAGTTTTATTTAATTGTTCTTTCTGTTCTCATATCATATATGTATGTATGCATGTACCAAGAGCTCCTAAAAAACACAAATTCCTTGTGTGTTTCCACACACTTGGCAAATAAAGCTAATTCTGATTCTGATAAATGCTGTAGAAGTATTGTTCATGCTTAGTTCATGTTAACTAAAACAGCTCACTAATGAACCTTATTGTAAAGTGTTACCAATAATTCTTAGAAGAACAATAGAATTCTTAGAAGACAAATGTCCGTGAGCACAGGTTGCAGTCTTCCGCAGGGCTGTAGCCAGGGTTTTAAAATTACAGAGGTCCCAAATCCACCCCCACCCCATAAAAATAAATATTCTTTCAAATTACAATTAGAATTCCGAATATTCGTCTAATTTAAAATACAAATCCACATTCAAATGCAAAAACTGTATTCGAAATTCACTGCACCCTCTTGTAGCCACAGGAGACAAAAGCTTTTTCCCTCTAATTATGACTTAAATTTGAATATAACTCAAATACTATTAATAATATTTAAGTATAAAATTCTTTTGACAGCCCTAATTTTTGCATTTTAAGAGGAAATAATTGAAGGCCAAACATTCGGATAACAATTTAAAACTATGTCAGTGGGCAGTATATTATTTGTCAATACCAGCTCTCTGCTTTGATTGATAGCATTTTCATTTTCATCTTTGTCAGTGAACAAAGTAAACAAATGGTTGACTGATATTTATGTTTTATGAATCATTTTATTAAACAAATTACTTTACTGAAGGCTACCAGGAAAGCTACGTAATTAATAAATTCACAATATGTGCCCATTCATTATTAATCATATGCCTAATATACAGGCCCGGACTGGCCATCGGGAGCACCGGGAGAATTCCCGGTGGCCTGGCGGCTGATTTGGCCCGCTGCCCTATTTTTTTTTTAAAGTTATTATTATTATTAATATTTTATATTTATGCCTTCTCAATGTACCAAAGCGATCATTTCAGATTTTTTCATTCGATAATAAATCATAAATCGGTTAGTCTTGACTGTCAGCGCTGCGCTAAAGGAATCACTCACGTCTGTTCCGCGCTTCCGTCAAACGATTCCGAACAGATCCGATGCGCGGGACTCGATGAAAAAAAGGAAGCGGCCAGAAGAGGCAGTGAAATGTAGCAACATCACTGACCTGTTCAGGGCTTCAAGTGCAGGTCAGTTTCATCTGTAAATACGCTATAGTTTTGTCTTTATTACCGTAGTTGAGTACTAGTAGGCTATCTGTTAGGCTATCAGTAGCACCCCATTATTACAATCATTCAGAATGTTGTGCTAAACTCTGGAATGCTGGTTAGCTATAACGGGGTCATTTATCAAAGGGGCGTGGCCAATTATACTCAAAAGCTAATAAAAAATAAAGGAAAACTCAAAACTTTACGAAACTTGGTGAAAACATGTGTCAGATGACTCTTAACAAGCATGCAAAGTTTCATGGAGATTGAACTGTAGGTGGCGCTAAAACAGTTAAAAAGGCCTCAAAAACACAATATTTCTATAGAAAATGACCTCAAATTGTAGAACATGGTCATATATTCACACAATCACTAGATCTTCATATCATATGATAGATCTCCTCATTCTGAACAACTTTGCCTCTAGGACTAATGCTGTCAATCAAATTGTTCATCAAATATTCACTAATATGCTAAAAACCTACTTTTGCGAACTAGTTCTAGGTTTTTGCTCAATCTGGATCAAACCACTGCAGTAATATTCTCTGCATGCTCTAGATCAATAATTATAAAAACAAAATGTTGAATTTTGTTCTTTGGTTAGCTTTAACGGGGTCATTTAGAAAAGGGGCGTGGCCAAATATACTCAAAAGCTAATAAAACCTAAACGAAAACTCAAAACTGTACGAAACTTGGTGAAAACGTGTCAGATGACTCTTAACGATCATGCAAAGTTTCATGGAGATCCGACCATAGGTGGCGCTATAACAGTTAAGGCTTCAAAAACACAAGATTTCTATGGTAAATGGACTCAAATTGCTAAAAAAAAAAGCTCATATTCACACAAACACTAGATCTTCATATCTTCATATCATATCTTCATATCTCCTCATTCTGAACAACTTTGCCTCTTGGACCACTGCTGTCAATCCAACTGTTCTTTAAATATTTGATATTATTTAAAAAAACTACTTTTCTGAACTAGTCCTAGATTTTTATCTCAAAATCAATAAAATCGTTACAGTACAAATCTCTACACTCTCTAGGTCAATAATTATCCAAACATGTTGAACATTTGCATCTGGACAGCTATAACGGTCATTTAAAAATGTGGTCCTTATATAGTGTACTCAGATGCCTTTAAACTTTAAAAGACAGCTCAAAACATCACAAATCTATGTAAACTCATGCATTATATGATTCTAACCAATCATGCAACATTTTATGGTGATTGGACAGAAACGGACACTGTAGTAGTTATGAAGGTTAAAAACAGTATGTGTATGCTTTATTCTCTGAAAGTGCAAATACAACCACTAGATAGCAGCAAGGGATCACTCATTGGCTCATTCTATCACTTATATAGTTCTTTTCTCTGCTTTTACTTAGGTACTTACATTCAGAAAGATTAGCATAGAAAGATTACAATATTATTACATTTAAAATCACATTTAGTCAAAGTTTACCACTTAATTTATACAGACATATCAGTTTTGACAATTATGCCACATTATGATTAAATTTAAACCTGAAAAATATTATAAACAAGACACTTCCAGTAAGCATTTTATTACCTATAAGTTATTTTCGAATATCTATTTCTTCAACAATGTGTGTCTGTGTGTGTGAGCATGCTTAGTCTGTATTAAGTAATAGAGTGTCTTAAGTAATATAGTTCAACCTTTTCATTGCACTTTGTGTGTCATCATATTCTCCATCATGGATGCGTTCTGGTGTCATGTAATATTAAAATGATTACTGAAGGATCATGTGACAATGAAGACTGGAGTAATGATGCTGAAAATTCAGCTTTTTGATCACAGGAATAAATTACATTTTAAATATATATTCCAATCGAAAGCAGTTATATTAAATAGTAAAAATATTTCACAATATTACTGCTTGCTGTACTTTGTATCTAATAAACGCAGGCTTAGTGAGCAGAAGAGACTTCTTCAAAAAACATTAAAAATCTTACTGTTCAAAAACTTTTGACTGGTAGTGTATATTTGTATGAAATATAGGTTTATTAAATTTAGGGTATTTAAGTCATTTTAAGATAAATAACATTATTTGCTAACAAATTGAAATGAGGTGAACAAGGTGGACACAGCTAGTTCTGTTCATAACAGTAGACCTGCTGGTGAAGAAGTGATAGGTAAGAAAAAAAGGGTGGGGGGGTCTGGGGGTTCAGAGATATTGGGGACAATGAAGAAAAGGGAAAGGGAAGTGAATGTGCAGTGCAAGAGTGAACCTTTAATTATTTTCAACGGCACCAGACTAAGGATTTAGACCTTTTTTTATGTGATGGCCATACAAATAATATGGTTGTCTGGTTTCAGAAATTGTTGTGGATGTATAGGCTATATACAGGAAATAAGGGGCCAAAATTGCACCTTTTGGGGTACAACAGCTTGTCACTGGAACAGTACCCTTAAAAGGACATATTTGTTCCTTTTTTACCCCTAATAGGTAAAAAATTACGCCTACCTTAAGGGTATGAATTACTACTCTTAAGGTACTAATATGTATGGTGTACTGCTACAGTGTCAAGCTGTTGTACCCCAAAAGGTACAATTTTGGCCCCTTTTTTCTGTGTGGCCTGGATGAGTGTGAGATTTCCCGGCCTGAATTCCGGCCCTGCTAATATATAATGAAAACGGCTTCGTTCCCAGCAAGCAATAGCCATCATTTCAACGTCTCGGTTAACTATAGACCCGATATAGTCCGGCTATGTGTAATCCACTTCTAGACCAAATAACCTTGAATTTGGTTTCATGTCGTTTTTTGGCAAAATAACTTGTCAGATGTATGATATTCCATCATGTAAGCAAAGTCAACAGCGTTTACAAGGTGTTTGGTTTAATTTCTTTGACATGTTCAATACGTAGCCTGTGCGTAGCCACGATTTAGCTCGTAGTCAGAGCGGCTATCTGTAGCCCACTTATAGTCAAACCTGATTCACTGTAGCTTTTGGCCAGACAGCGCATGAGATGGCTGATATCCCATCATGTTCGCAGTGTCAATAATATCTACAAAGA
>NW_015536584.1:112345-112549 GCF_001515605.1 Sinocyclocheilus anshuiensis
GTAAACTTTTGAAACATTTAAATTAGCATTATTTTATATTTTATTTAATTATTTTACAGCATTATTAAATATAGTGATATGAAACATTATATCGTTGATACATTTTTTTGCTATATCGCCCAGCCCTAAGTCATTCAAAGATTTGTTTAAATGATATAATGCTAAATGCTGATGGCAAACAAGAAAGTATTATAATGTTTGCCT
>NW_015536585.1:0-770 GCF_001515605.1 Sinocyclocheilus anshuiensis
TCACGTCATTCCAAACTCTTTTGATTTGTCTGTAGAACAAAAAATGAGATATTTAGCACAGCATTCTTGCTGGTCTTTTTCATACAGTGAATGCATAAAGTGACACGCTGATAGGCTCTAAAATGGACAAAGGGCATCTTTATAATATAATCAAAGTAGTCCATACAAGTCATATACATTATTTCACTATATAAACTATATAAATCTTCTGAATCCACCAAAATTTAAGTCATAAGTGACTTCAACAGTTCTGACAACCTTCACGCTTTTTTTGGACTACTTTTATGATACTTTTAGGATTAATTTTGTCTATTTTTGATAATGCATTTGTTGTATAGGAATAAAGCAGCATGAATATTCTGCTAAACAGCTTTGTTTGTGTTCCACACAAGAAAAACAGAAAGTCACATGGGGTTAGAATAACCTGATGGTGACAGTAAGAATTTTCGGTAACACTTTCTTTTGGTCTCTTAACTAGTTGCTTGTTAGCATGCACATTACTAGAATATTAGCCATTTATTAGTACTAATTAAGCACATATTAATGCCTTATTCTACATGACCTTATTCTACATCCCTAATCCTACCCAATACCTAAATTTAACAACTACCTTACTAACTATTAATAATCAGCAAATTAGGAATTCATTGAGGGAAAAGTCGTAGTTAATAGTGGATAAGTGTTCCCTATTTTAAAGTGTTACTGAATTTTCTTTGTGCAATTTAAAAATCTTAAAGGTGACATATCATGAAAATCTGACTTTTCCAGGT
>NW_015536586.1:0-9356 GCF_001515605.1 Sinocyclocheilus anshuiensis
AGCTTGGAGGTACTGCTGGTGACTCTATAAGTTATTTAGTCTTTGTGGCAATGTGAGCAATTGTCATTGTCGTCAAGGTTCCATGGTGTAATGGTTAGCACTCTGGACTCTGAATCCAGCGATCCGAGTTCAAATGACGGTGGGACCTGCTTTTGCCACGAATGTACACAGGACCCACTTCGAAAAACTTTTTGTCAGCAGTGAGCCCTAAAAGCTCAGGTAGGGAGAATGACTTCATAGCATCTAGTCTGTCTAGTTAAGGAAGTTAACGTAAACAGGTAGGTCTCTGCTTGGAGGATGCAGGAATCAATCCCGCTACCTCTTGCATGCTAAGCAAGCACTCTACCATTTGATCTAATTCCCCTGGCCGTATGTGGAGAGATGTCTTAGCCTTTGACATTGTCTCAAGGTGTAGAAAGTCTTCCATGTTAGGTAATTTTCCTTCTTTTGTTCATGTTCTTTTTGTTCTATTCCTCTGGTAATTATGATGGCTGCCATATTTTTCATTAGCCCATTTCTTCTAATGCTTGCTGATTTCATTCAGTGTTTCTTTAAATGAAACTTTCTGAGCTTTCCTGTTGTCGTTCCACACTTTGCATCAACTTCAGTTTTTTTTATTGTTTTTGTTTTTTTTACATGTGCTTTAGGGCTGCACGATAAATCGCATGCGATATTTAATGCGCATCTTGTCAGAAAGCTGGTTCTGTAATCAGCGGTAAATCTCCATCACCTGCGGGCTTTCACATTGAGCAGCATTAACTACACAGAGCCGTTGTTCACAAACGAGTTCCGCAAAACCACGTTCATATTCGCGCAATTTTTTGCGCAGCTCCTCAGTGAACAACGGCTCTGTGTAGTTAATGCTGCTCAATGTGAAAGCCCGCAGGTGATGGAGATTTACCGCTGATTACACAAAAGCTCAGGTAGGGAGCATGACTTCATAGCATCAAAGCGCAGTCTGTCTAGTTAAGGAAGTTAATGTAAAAGGGTAGGTCTCTGCTTGGAGAATGCAGGCATCGATCCTGCTACCTCTCGCATGCTAAGCGAGCACTCTACCATTTGAGCTAATTCCCCTGGCCATATGTGGAGAGATGTCTTAGCCTTTGACATTGTCTCAAGGTGTAGAAAGTCTTCCATGTTAGGTAATTTTCCTTCTTTTGTTCATGCTCTTTTTGTTCTATTCCTCTGGTAATTATGATGGCTGCCATCTTTTATTAGCTCATTTCTCCTAATGCTTGCTGATTTCATTCAGTGTTTCTTTAAATGAAACTTTCTGAGCTTTCCTGTTGTCGTTCCACACTTTGCATCAACTTCAGTTTTTTTTATTGTTTTTGTTTTTTTTACATGTGCTTTATTACAAATAATTGACTTGGCTTTCACAAGATTGTGATCCTGTATCAGAAGTGATTTTTGTTATCAAGTAAGTTCGCACCCATGAGAATTGTATCAGGGTAAGTACTCCCAAGGAACATTCATTACACATTAAATGTGTTTTTCTACACACACACACACACACAAACACAAACACACACACAAAGGCAGCACAGTTTGTCTTTGCGCTTCTTCTCTTTTTTTTTATGGTCATCGATTCTTGGCTATTTGATGTGTGCAATTGAAACGTCTGACTGACCAGACGTTTTGGACATCTCTTTTTTTGTTCCCCATGCGGGCTAATTGGAGTTGTACTGGCATGACTGGGAATAGCTGCCTGTGGGCAAAACTTGCTTTATCTTCCATTTCTGAAATCAGCTTTCTACTTTCATTAGGAATTTGCTGACTATCCTACTCAGCCTACAGGTAAGGCTAGTGGAGCCACGGCAGAAACAAGTTTCTCAAAAATCGACGCACTTTAACACTTGTTTTTGCCACAGGTACAGATTTTGTGAATCTCCTTGCGTTTAACAGCACTCAACGGGTAAGGTGAATCAATGAAAACAGAAAGGAAAAAAAAAAAAATATTTTCACAAATGAAATTCTTGTTTCTAAATGTTGTTATCACTCTTTTGTTTTAGCAGGTTTCATGAACCTTTTCCCTCAGTTTTCAACAAGGTAAGTTCTTTGTTCGTTCACTTTAACTCAGTAGTTGATTCACCCAAATAAAGGTTGAATATGAACACTTATGTTACCTTTGTCAATTTTTTTCTTTTTAGATCAATCAGTATTCAAATATCAAAAACCCAATGTATGTATCACAGCTGTCACCACAACAGAAAATTAACACTTCTCAATGAAATAAAATAATGTCCTTCGATTTCAAAACCCTCAATTGCTCAGTCTTTCAAGAAAAACAGTTCTTCAAATAGTCCGTAGAGAGCACTTATGTTACCTTTGTGAACTTTTTTTTCTTTTTTTTTAGATCAATCAGTATTCAAGTGTCAAAAACCCAATGTATCAGAGCTGTCACCACAACAGAAAATTAAAATTTCTCAATGAAATAAAATAATGTCCTTCGATCTCAAAAACCTCAATTGCTCAGTCTTTCAAAAAAAAAAAACAGTTCTTCAAACAGTCCATAGAGAGATATAAATGTCTTTTCTCTGTCAATGAGGAAATAATGTCTCCATCTGAAAGAGGAAAAAAAAAAAAGAAAAGTTATTTGATTTCCTACCATTCGCAGGGTTCAGAAAAACTTTGTCTTTTGTTTCCACAGAAAATCCAAGAACAGACTCAAGGGAGGCTCGCCAGTCCAAACCCTCCTCAGAACCACTGGAAGGCCGGGGACAAATCCAGAATGCAGGTACCGGAACATCTCATTACATCAGACAGAGGACAGCAATCGAATTTGGAAAAGGACAGAACAACAACAAGGGAAAAAAAACTGACCTTGAACAAACAAGGTCACAAATATCATGAATATCTTCATTGTAACAACATACAATAAAGTTCTTAACTCATGAAAGTAAATTAATCACTATACATCATTCATATTACAGAGAACTTGAGTATTTTGAATATACGTACATGTATTTTTCAAATAAAGAATGTTTTCTTTATATATGCAATGTCTGTGACTATTTTTTCCAACATAACACACTAATTCATATATTACTGACCACTTTTCTTCACATACTTAAGCACAGTTAGCTGTTATGTACCAAATACAGCATTTCACATTTGTTTTCATACATAAATCACTCGCAATTTTAAATTTCTCTTGCTTTTTCCCCTTACACAATACTAGTGATGTGATTGGTTACGATTAACAAGGCAAATTGGCTTACCAAGGAGATCGTTAAACTCAGAAAATTCCAGAATGGTGCAGGTACAGCACGTCCCCTTTAAGTCCTTTTCTTTACACTTTTTCATCAAAAATACACTCCGTAAACACTTTAGCAACACTCTGTCGCTAGTAGAGTATATGTATATCACCATACACTTTTATATTTACAAGTTAAATGTCCGTTTCACTCACATTACAATATCAATGCCATTCACAACAAATGTAAAAAAATAAAATGCGTCACTTCACTCGCATCAATCCATCGATAAAACTCATCTAGAAGAGTATTTTCTTTGTTTCTGTTCCCCGGAGCATCAGCGAACACCGCGCTCCTCAGGCATCCTTGCACGATAGAAGCTGTGTCTCATTTAGAAGGCTGTGCCCTCCGGAGGTCGAATCCTCTGGAGGTCGCATCCTCTGTAGGATGCATATACGAAGTGTCCTCGACCTAGATTTAAACGAGACGGCCTTAGTAGGACAGGCGGAAAAGGAAACAGGAAGTATCACGTTGCTATGCCAACACATTTAGAGCATCGTTGAGCTCTCACACTACTTAAATGAAGGAAAATTATTTCTAAATTTGGAAAGTAATTTGAAAAAAAAAAAATGCTTTTACTAGTTTTATTTTGTTCAATGTTTGAGGAGCTGCAGGGTACGTACAGCAGACATCTGTTAGAGGAAAAAAAGGAGGAGGATATTAAAAACAAAGTTTATCCGTTTTTACCGAGGCGATTTAAGGTAAGTTGTAAATACCACATTGTACATCATAGTGTGTACATCTGCGGGTGCTGGCGTTTTTCAAATTAACAACGGTTGTTTACGGCAACGCAAATAATTGTGGGTTATCTGTAGCAGCGAAGGATGCACCTCATGCATCCTCTGAATTCCTGTGAAAGAAGGTCGCATTCGAAGGTCGCTTTCTGGGGGGTCCTACTTGCTTTTCTGAAATGAGACAGCCTCGATGACGTATGCAGCCTTCGAATGCGACCTCCGGAGGGCGCAGAAATCAATTTTTCCGCTGCGCCACATTCTGCGCTCTCATTGGCCCATCTCAAGTTCAAAACTGATCACTATTGGTCACATTAATAACCAAATAAAAATATATGTTTGTATAAAATGTATATTTCTTTTATGAATATACTTATTTTAAGTAGTTTTCAGTAGTTTTCACATTATTATGTTATTATATTAATAACAGTATTTATTTCTGTGTTACTCTGGTAATCTTGGTTACACCGGTCTCTTTAAAAAGTATTTTAAATAATTAAATAAGATTTATTTAACTCCTTTTTATTCTTTTTTGATCATTTTCAGTGTTCTTAAATGCAATAATTACATTAAATTAAGCTCTAATCATCAAAATTAAAACAAAAAAACGTTTGAAATGTTTTACTCTACATGTAATGAATCTAGAATATATGAAAATTTTGCTTTTTGAAATAAGTTACAAAAAAAAAAGAATTTTTTCACGATATTATAATTTTTTGAGATGCACCTGTGTATATATATATATATATATATATATATATATATGAGTGTTCGTACAAACTCTTAATATTTAGTTTTTTTTAAGTTAAGAATTTTTTTTCTTCTTAATTTTTGCTATGTCACACCATAGGACAAATGTATGGTACAGTTCAGTGAAAATGTAAAAAAAAAACCAATGAAATAATTGACGAAGTTAGTGACCCTTTATATTTTCTCAAAGATCAGACTTCACACTACATAAATACATGCATTTCTTCTTCAAAAATTGTATTTGACAAAATAAGCATTTTTTACTGCCTATTTGTCAACTCCTATGTCTTGGAAAGCTGTACCTTCATGGCCCATTTATTGGAAGAAATAACATCCAGGTGGATTAATATTGTTTTATTATTTAAGGTTTTGCATGGTTTCTTATTTCTCAATTCATTTTAAAATGTCAGAATATTGCTTTGTCTCATTAAACTATAGTCTTACAAACTTTTTTTATGTTTCTGTTTCTTCACATAGACCATCATAACCCACATCTGTTGTAGTACTCAATATTCCCTTTTAGTCTGTCATATTTCAGCATTTGTGTAATTTGGCAGAAGTTTAGTATACAAAAACCTCTTCAGCGTTTGTATTACTCTTTTATTGTGGGGCTCCAGGGTGTTCCATTTCCTCCTGAAATTTGTTCATATGGCCCGGCTTGCCCTCCTGCCTTCTGGTTCTTCAAATCACTGAAGCATTCTGTCTCCCACGGTATAGCTGACACCTCACTATGATTACATGCCTGGCATCGCCTAGCAACCTGCCGCCAGGGACGCCACACACAGTCGCTGGATGTGGTGTCAGTTGTGCCGAGTTTCTCTAAGGTGTTCCTGTGAATGAAAAGCTTTACCTGTCAACATCCGTAAAAATTTCTGCTCAGGTAGGAGAAGAAAGCATCCTAGTTTGTCACTTAGAGCAGGTATAGATACCAAAATTGTAAGTATTTCTTTTGCGGTGGTGCCATATGAATTACAGCCAGCAGGTGACAGAAAAAACACTTTAAAAAACATGTGAAGACAACTGAAACCTAGCAAATGGTTTTTGAGGAAAACTGATGGTTAAAGTTAATATTGAAGGTACAAAATACATTTAATACAGTTTTCTGGATGTAATGTTCCTGCATGAACATGAACTCTTTACTCGTGTCAGCAAACTTTTGTGTAGAGCCTATGAAGACTTTAAAATGGAGGCTACAAAGCAGAAAAAAAAACAATATTTCTAATCAGTTAATCTTTATTTTCATAACAATAGGTCATCATATATAATTTGCACTAAGAAGAAATCAGTAGGAAGCGGTTTTAAGAAAATAAATCTGGTAAAAGTTGTCATTGATGATTTTATTCTCTACACTGTAAGAAATCCAGTATGACTAATAATCAAGCGTAGCGTTAGTTCTGGCAGGTCACGTTAGTCAAGCTCGCATCAGCTGACTCTCAGTTGATCCCCATCAACCTATGGGAATACGACACCTATCTAAGTATTCATATATAAGGTCCCGCAGTAGTATCAGCAGTTTTCGCATTGCTCAATAGCTAATTACCCTCCTCCATCCCCAACTCCTCCTCTGACAGTCAGGATTCAGCCTTCTGATTCTCCTTTGAATCTGACTAATTCTAAAACGTGTACATAAAATTATTGAACTTTAACGATATCTGCAATACATTTATGTTGGTTCCGTTCTGTTTACCCTGGGGTGGTTATTGCTGCTCTCCCTGCTCTCATCCATGCTAGGCTGCATGGATGCGCAGGGAGTTCTTGCCCAGAACAGAACCATACTGCCAATCCAAACTGTATGCTAATTGTCAATCATCTTTGACGACAGTGGTCCTGACAGAACTACAGGTTGTGTTTTATATGTTTTGACATGCTGGCATAATCAGTAACACAGACCTAAACAGTTAATTAGATGGGAATACCTTGGAAGTTTGACATACTATGGTACTAAATAATTAGCATATTCATATACAATGGCTTTTAAATTGTGTAGTAAGGCATTTCAAAGAATATTATTATTTTGCCTTTTTGCCTAAAAAAACATGGTATTTTTCATGACATACTGTATTTTTATGGCAATCTTTTGGACAGGAAATTAAAACATGAGTTTGTGGTTATGTAGTATAGATTTGTATTTATTTATTTATTTATTTATTTATTTTCTGAATATAAGTTGAATGTAACATGGTAGCATTGAGGTACCTTTGAACTTTTGTTAGTGAAGGTATATTGTCTACATTGAGGTTCATTCTATTTTATATTTGTGTAGTATCTAAACAATTTAGCACCACAACTAGTGTCATAACAGGTTGTACATCAGGTAAAGGCTTTCAGCAGCATTCTTTAAAAAGCATCAAAGTTGGCATCACCACATCTATGTTAGAAATACATGAGAAACTTATCCAGCTCTGACTGAATCATAACTTTGTGTATATATATATATATATATCTATTATATTATATAGAATCTATTTTCTATGCACATTCTATGATAATATTATAGCATCTGACATTATTCCATGTTTGGAGCGCCTGTGCTTGTATCCAGTGATGTAGAGTGAAGGCCTTGAGTTTCTTCCAGGCTTTCTTTGTCTTTCCCACTGTGTGAACTCTCACAGCTCTGAAGCCAGGAGCCACAGGGCTACATACCTGAGCCCTCTCCCTGTGGCTCACCGTTAGGCCTCTGAGAGGTATGCAGAGAGAAAAGGAAGAAGTTCAGAGAAGCCCCCAATGGATGGATTGAGTTACATTCCACTTTATATGTTAGTAATTGAGACATGTGAGCAAGCACTGGACATACAGTACAATCTTTCTTCCAAGGAACACTGTCCATTCTAATGGAACTGTGGTGATTACATATGACAAATAATATTGGTCACAATAACTGTATATTTATAGAATATTACAGTAAAAGATCACACATTTTGCAACACACAGCAATAATATTTTTATTAAGTATTTTGTCTTGTTTCCAAAAATATCTAAACAACCTTATAGCGTGACATTTAATTGAAAAGAAAAATACAAAAAGATACTAATAAGTACATAATTCAAAGTATTTATTTATTTAGCAGTGCACTGTATCTTACATGACAGAGTGGGAGTCTTACCGTGTGCACCCCAACTTGTGATCCACCATTAAAGAACATCTTTGAGTTGTCCTGCTCCTGATGAGAGAAAATAGATCAGCAGTTTTCATGAGGTGCTTTTCAGTTCCATACACAACAAAAATGATCTTACATTACATATCAGATACATCTGTCAGCAAAACAGGGTTCAAGCCCTTAAGATTGTCTCACTTAACCATCTTTATCATACTTTTAAAAGGCTGATATTCAATGTGATATTTAACAATGTGGTTGGTGCCCACTATGTTAAATAATGTCTAAGACAGCTGCTGTGAGCTTTTGCACATTTGTACTCAACTCACGTAATCTGAGTTGGCCTCAAGTAGTTCTTCTGCCTCACTGTCTTCAGAGCTACAGCCTCCGTGTTGACATCTCACTGCACGCCTCTCTCTCCCAGACCTCAGAAAGTCCACCGCAGAAGACTTCCGGAGAAGTGCTAAAGTAAGTAAGTAAGTAAGTAAATAAGTAAGCAAGTAAGTAAGTCAATAAATAAATAAATAATTTATCATAGGGAACCTTCTACATAACCTAAACATATGGAGTACAAATGCATATTAAAACAATTCTGAAAAATCTTTTTCACTGATTATTCTACTGATAATTAAAAAATAAACTAACTGTGTATGTCTTCTTTTCCTCAGTACTATTAATCATTATTAATTGAATAACAATTTAATTAATAACAATTATTGCAACCAACATATTAAAAGCTATGCTTAATAGATTCCCATTCTGCAAAATTTTTAAATATAATATTCACTAATCTAATATAAATAATACATATAAAATAATATCCATAAATATATATTGTATTATTAATATACATTAATAGTTATTATACATATAAAAATACAATATAATAGTATAAAATATTATTTAAAAAAACACTCTAAAAAACTGTCAATTCATTATATATATATATATATATATATATATATATATATACATAAAAAAAAAAAACATAATAAAAAAAAAATAACTGTGACCATTTCTCACAATTCTGACTTTTTTTTGCAATTTAATACATAATTTTAACTAATTGTTAAGTTGCACTGCATGATTTAAAGTGAGAATTCTATGTTATGATAATTGTTATAACATAACAATTGTGGCAGCAAGATACATTTTTAATGAGCCAAAAAGAATGCACGTCACACCTCTGTTTATCAATTTGCGCTGGCTACCAATAGCTGCTTGCATAAAATTCAAGGCATTAATATTTGCCTACAAAACCACCACTGACTCCCTGACACCCCTTTACCTAAATTCATTACTTCCGAGTTATGTGCCCTCTAGAAGCTTGCGTTCTGCAAGTGAACATCGCTTTATTGTGCCATCCCAAAGAGGCACTAAATCACTTTCACAGACTTTTACATTAACTGTTACCTCCTGGTGGAATGACCTGCCCAACTCAATCTGAGCAGCTGAGTCCTTAACCATCTTCAAGAAACGACTAAAAACACATCTGTTCCACCTTTATTTGACCCTCTAACTCT
>NW_015536586.1:9371-27443 GCF_001515605.1 Sinocyclocheilus anshuiensis
AACATGAACATGAAGAAGGAAAAGTCAGTGGCACAAGCTTCCCATACCTGCTTCACAGATGTAGGTTACAAACACCAGGACAAGTAGCGTTAGTATTATCTGTCCGCTTGGCTCCATGTCTCATCTCAGCTCTGAGCTCAGAGTCCTGCTGCTTTGTACCTCATCTGAGAATCAAGCCCATCCCACAGCAGCATCAACAGCCACAGCAGCCATCCCAGAGGGGTGTGTCCTTCAGCATCCGCCCCAACAGATGAAACTGGACCAAAACAGGAATGTACATTTACATACACCAAAGCAAGCAAGAAACAGACAGCTGGTTTTATCTGAATATGTGTCACTGAATGTTGTGCTGCTTACAAACTTTAAGTACATTTTAGAAGTGGTGAGTTGGCACATAAATAATATACTAATATTTCATAATATTTACTTAAATATTGCATATAGACTTTTTGTTTATTAATTTTTAATAGCTACTGTGAATACAATAAAAAGGGACAGAGGGATACATTGGTGTCATCATATGTGAAATTTTTGTATGCTATCATTCATGTTTTTGTTGTTTCATGGATCATTTTGTTTGTCGTAACAGTTTTATTGCCTAAATTTTGATTACATATATCACCAGCCTTGATGATCTAAGATACTTCTTTCAAGAACAATAAATAAATAAATAAGATAAATAAGATTTTTTTTTTAAAAACGAACCAAGTGCAAACGTTTGAATAGTAGTGTAACTTTAAGGTATGGTCTAAACTTAAACTATCCTTCAAATATGAAACTACTATGAGATATTCACTTGAGTTAAACATGACAACTAACTTCTGTCTCCGTTTTTTTCTTATTAGTAATAGCTAAATGTGCTTATCAAGTGATTATCACCTTTTTAGAGTACATGTTGTATTCAATAATTCAATTATTAATTGCATTTTAAATTAAAATGAATCATATAAATGAGTCATAGCAGATGCATTGTGTGTTGGAGTGGTTTGCATTTACACCTGTAGCATCTCCCTAAAATGTTGTGTTCATGTTTAGACTGTTGTGTTGCCTGTGCCATCATTCAGTTCAGGTTTGCAGCTGCCTCACGTCAAACAATTTATCCCTTGTTTACTAGAGCACAACAAATCGGATCCTGAAGATTCTTAGGGATTAAACAGATTAGAGGTGGATAGTGTGTTTTTGTGGACAAAGGGTCTTGTGATTCGAGATATAGTATTACCTGTCCCTCTAATTAAGAAGCTATCAAGAAGCTGGATGGAGGGCAAGATGGAGACTTTCCATCAGTGAAAAAAATAAAATAAAATCCACCTAGTGTCAGACTCTGTTCCATGTTTTGTGTGTGTCCTGCTCCCCATGTGCCTTCCCATGCCCTTATTTGGTTAGTTTCCTGTTCCTCCCCTGATTAGTGTTTCATTGCTCCCAGGTGTGTCTCGTCATCCCCTCCTCCTGTGTGTATAAATACTGTTCCCAGTCCCAAGTTCTCGGTCCGCTGTTAAATGTCTTCCTGAGTTCGTCTCCCTTGGTTCCTGAAAATAAAGTCTTGGTAAAAGTATTCTCCGGCGTCTCCTCGTTCCTCGTGTGTGTGCATCGTGACACCTAGGATCCATTAAAGTGAAACCGAGCATGATAACCCCAAACCAGGCCCTGTGACCTCCTGTATTATCACGCCATTTCACTTTTAGAGCATCTACTTAAAATTCACAACACACACATTATTCTCTACTGTTTCACTTCAGAGGTTTGTGAAATTCCACAAGTGGAAAATCTGGATGCCTGGCTTTGCAGACACGGAGCTGGCGGTATCTAAATAGAATGGAGCTAAACTGGATAGCTTATTGTTAACTTGTTGGTGCATGCAGATGAATCAAATGGTTTTCTTTGCAAGTGTGTTTTAAAAAAGCAGAATGTCTTGTATTAATTTGAATGAATTCCAACTAATTCTTATGACAGGAAAAAAAGAGACACAAAAATAAATGTACCGTTAATATCTTTATTGATATGAAGCATGTGTACTTTTTCTTTATTGTGTAAGTTCACTGTTTATAACAATCAAAAGGTCATGACTAAAGCTACAAAAGTGTAACCAGCCTACTCTTATATTTGTTTTATGATTTTGACTGCAATAACATGACAATTAAATGAACATTACTAAAGTAACACATTGATTGTTGTATTATCCAATGGCTTCAGAAGCCAGAAAAGGCAGAAATTACATATTGTAATTGTATTGTAGTGCATGTTTTTTTTTTTTTTTTTTTAAATGGTCTGTTTAAACGATCATAAATCAAAGCAAATCAGTTGAACAATTTTTTTTTTCCTGATACACAATTATATTAGGGGACACTTCATAAAGATAATACTATGAAGAAAATTCTATGCAACACACATTGAACCACATCAGGCAGCCCATCCTGTTGTATTACATTAACAAAGGCACTGTAAGCACAATAAACTTCCTAATTTTTACACAGGTTTAACTTTCTGACATGTCAAATTAAATGGTTAGTTTCATGTAAAAGTACATCATCATTTTAGCCATCATTGTAATGTTAAATGTTTTTTTTTTCTTCTGAGGAGTAAAATTAATTTTGCTTGCACTCTTGTAATGTCTCAGAGTTATGCTGCAAATCAAGGGTGATGAAAGCTGAAAAGTAATCATAGTTGTTATATTCTCATTTAAAAGTGACAAGTGCTGATTGTTAATTATAAGAGACAATGTTTAAAAAGTAGGCAATGAACAAAATATTTGGCGGTTTGATAAGCAACAAGTTGTCTATAATACTGATATGTTTGTCTAATTGCTGCCTTATAAATGTTCTGCTTGACATTTAGAGAGCAATAGATTGTTTATTCACTCTGAAACTTATCCCTGTACCTTGTTTTCACATTTTCATCTAATGTGACAGAACCAGAACATAGCTGTCCATCCATGCATGCACACAAACTCATAAGCAACCTGGGCAGTTCATCTTTTACCCATTTAGTACAACTCAGAGCAGAAAAGAAAAACAACAACACTCCTTTTCTCGTTGTAGTCTCTTGAAACCTCTTGAGCGTCAACCTCCTCATGATGTGAAAGTGTAGCAGAGACTCTTTGGGTCTTATCTTTATCTCTGCCCTCTCTGAACCTGCTACAGCGAGAGGTGAGGGTGTTGTGGGTGTGAGACAGGAAGTAGAGAAGCGCAGTCATGTGCGTGGTGTTTAGGAGCTGCAGCAGGTCTCTATGTTACTGGCTGTGCACAAACACACATGGATCCAGTCTTTGTTTACACCCCTACACCTCCTTCTCTCCAGAACTAGCAAATGATGTCCGTCTCAGGTTCTCCTTCACTTTTATGAACTCTGGAGCACTGCAGTTGCTATCCTCCAGTCTTTCCTGCTCCTTCTCCAGCTAAGGTAGAAAGACAGATAGATACACTATTTGGTGAATATTTGGTTGGTGGTTTGCAGATAAACAGGATATATCTAACCATAATAAAGAGTGTTTACTATGTTAGGACCTCTGAAATACATGTGAAAAACTGAAAGAGCATCACTGTCAAGTCACTTAACTTTTATTTATATAGCGATTTATACAATATAGATTGTGTCAAACCAGCTTTACAATGTCAAACAGGAAAATAGTTATAGTGATAGTTACAGTAATCATACACTGTATGATTGTATGATTCCTACCTCGTCTAGTTTCTGGTGTCTCTTGAGAAGTTCATGTTCCAATTGAGACATTTTCCTCCTGGCCTCCTCATCCTGCTTTTTCTGTTTAATTATCTGCTTTCTTTTCCTTTCTTCCAACACATGTTGCAATTCTGGCTTATTCTCCACACCAATACCTCTGAATATAATAGAACAAAATAGAAAAAAATTAAATAAAATAAATGAGCGAGAGAGGGGGGTATACAGAATACAGAATAAACAACAAAATATATTGTAGTAGAATATAATGGATTAATAATGGAAAATGAAAAAAAAAACATGAAAAAACAAACATGACAATAGAGTAGAATAGAATAGAATAGAATAGAGAACAAACAGTACATTAACATCATTAGCTGATGCAGTCCATCAGTCATCCAGCAGGTGGCAGTATTGTTACGTTTAATCAGATTTGTGTGCTTCATAATTATTTTTTTGTTTTGTTTCCTAAATTAGATAAAGATGTGTGAATGCATGAAAAATATATTATTCATTTCTGGAAATATGTTATATTACAACCTGTGAAAATATGTAGAACTGTTTGATTGTAAAATGTGATTCTATATGATGCAGAACACCCATTAGTTTCATGTTGTTCTTACCCTTCATGTTGCCAGTGTTATGACATCCCATCTTAGTCATGGTTGAAGCCAATCTCATCGATATTGGACTCATTTTGACAGCCCTGACATATGCATTATGTGCTTGTTTGTATAAGTGCAGTTTAACTGTCTTCCATCTATTACAAACAATGCATATGCTCTCATGACTGTTCTCAAGGTGCCAAGCTGCTGCTAACATATGCACACACACACACACACACACACACACAAACACACACACACACACACACACACACACACACACAGAGAGAGAGAGAGAGAGAGAGAGAGAGAGAGAGAGAGACAGACAGACTGATAACTAAATAACGTGTGAGCTTATTCTCTCCACAGGGAAGTGACACCAAGGTGCTGAGAGGAGGGAAAGGAAGTGTGTGAGTGGAGTTCAGCACATGTGGGAGGTCCAATTAGTATCCTTCATAATTTAGATTGTTTCCTTCAAACTGAAGAGACAGCCAGACAACAACAAATAAACACAAGGGCCATTTAATGAAGATAACAAGAGAGACAACAGCCCCCGGACAGCTCCTGAGAGGCCTCATAATAATAACATGCTGGTCTTTAGTCCTATCTCAGCTCTTGGCTATGAATAGTCACTTTCTGAACCTTGCTCAGATCGCTGGCATCGATCTGTTCCTGAAATGATCCATAGATGGTGTATTTTTTCCCTATCCTGGCTAACAGGGACATCTGAGCCAAATTTGTCTCCCCCTTTAGTGTCTTCTTTTAGCATCACTTTTCCTGAGTGATGTTGTCAGTGTTTAGCGTAGCTCTTTTAGTAAAGAGTTCTGTGACATCACTGGCACATAAAGAGCTTATCTTGAGAAAGCTTGAGAAAAGTGGCACTGTTCTGAGAGTGACCTGTTTCCTCTGCCACCCTTATGCCTAATGTGCCATCTTTGATGCCCACTGTTATCTGTGCACATGTGAGATCCACAACCCTCTCTCTCTCTTTTAATGTCCTCTACAGATTGACTGTCTTCTGCAGGGTCTCTCAGGACCAATAGTGACTAAAAGATACCCACTTAATGGCTGACACGGCACTGTGCCAGTAAGATCTCTGTGGCTTAAAGTGTTTCGTATTGGTACAGAGGGCAAACTCTAACGAATGCACCCACACAAACAGTGACTTCTTCTCTGTAATGAAAGATCTTATAAATAGGCTCTCCACTCATGCTGTCTGCAACTACATTGGTTTGTATTAGTCTCAGCAGAGCTCCTAGAGGGCCACCTTCCCACAGAATTTAGCTCCAGCCTTTATTAATGTGTTGGGGAAGTACGAAACTGTAGACTGATGAGCTAATCTTAATTAAAAACAGCTTAATTGCAGTCAATCTACTCTTGAGAAGGTCAAGAAAATCTCCTCTACCAGTGTGTAGTACCCACCTGGATGATACATCAGAACTCCCACTAACTTTTGGTGAAAATGAGCCCTAGGCCCTTTCCCAAATGTTGGGTAAGTTACTTTAAAAAAAAGTTATTAATTACTAATTACATCCTCAATATTGTATTTAAATTACTTTTCTAATTACTCTGTCTGAAAAGTAACTGTATTACTCAATAAGTAACTTAATTATTCGTTAATTGATTAATAAATCCCTATAAACCTTTATGCATAGAAATTAAACTCTTAATTATTTTAGTTTGAGTTAAACATGGAATAGTTTAACCTTTTAGCTTTAAAACAACTGTAATACTTAAGCATTTTACTAAAAAAATGTAACCTTCTTTAGTTAACAAATAGAATTACTCTGCAAAATATCCGAATAACAAAACAGCTTAAGAAAAGTAACGTTTTAAGTAACTTTTATAAATGTGCCAGAAGAAAACATTACTGGTGCATCTTGAGATAAAACAACGGAACTGACATATTTTAAGATATGTCAGTGCAAGTTTCTTTCAGTTAAAACAGCTCAGAAATGTATTTTAGTCTGGGACTGAGCTTAAAGGGTTAGTTTAAACCCTCCGCTGAATAAAGCCGTGTCAGATCGCACTGTTATTCTGAGGTAAATTCCGGCTTATTCCTCAAGTCTTCTTTCAAAAACAATGAAAAGTAGATGAATCCTGATTTTTTTTTTTGTATCTAGGTGATGAGGGCGTTTGTGTGCAGGTATGTCTGCAGATAATGAGCTCTAAGACGGGAAAGACTGTACCTCGCTTTAGTTTCATACAGATGACATAATCAGAGAATATTTGTTTTAGATTTGAATTGGTTCATTTAAAAGTAGACACTTCAAGTTTTCTATAGACATATTTCTCACGTCTGTGTGTGAAGTATTCGCCAAGTTTCAGTTCGTTTTTGTGACGCATTTCAGAAATAAGTTCACGGAGACCAAAACAGCAGAAAGCGCACCCTGTTTGTTTTGTTTATTTTACAAAATCACAGTGTTTTGTTGTTATTGTCAGTGTACACAAATAATTTTGTGATTTTAGTCTTATCTGTATCTGAGTATTTTAGGTCCTTTTCTCTCTTTTCAGGAAAAACTGCAAGTGAATGCGCCGGCACGCAGAGGGTTAAAGACGCTGCATTCAATTTTACCTTTAGACGATACATTTAGATTTCAAATTCAATATTGATTTGAGAACTGTAACGCAAATACTTTATAATATACTGTAATTAAATTACCTAAAAATAAACAGTAATCTCTTACTTTACTTTTTCAGTGGATAAGTAACTTAATTACAGTAACGCATAACTTAAGCTGCTTTTCCACCGAAATTACCTGGAACAATTTGTATGGAAGTAAAATAATGCCATATGTCTTTGAAACAAAAAAGCATGTTGAATAGCACTAACTGAAAAAATAATGCATTGCATTAACAGTGCTTGCATTTTAATGCCTTGTATTTCCAGGGCTTGCATTTTTAGGTCCTGAAATCTAACATAGTTGTTTATTTAAGCTGTGAATATTTCAATTAAACGTATTTCACAAACATTTTCATAATTAAAAATTCAATAATTCATATTCACCTTCCAGAATTCACTTCCAAAATATTCAATCTGTTTAAAAATACGATGTATAATATTCGACAGGCAAATTTCGGTCCATTTTATTTCACTTTCCAAATTCGCTTCCACAAATTCAGTGGTTAAAATTCGATAGAAAATTCGGCATTGCACATCCGGGAGCTGCAGGAATAGCAGTAGAGCACCAATGCATGATCTCCAGCTGCTGGCAGTCGCTCACCAGCAGGTGGCGCAAGCGGCTGTTGATGAAGACCAAAGCAACAGGTGGATCAAGTCATTCATTCACAAAAACTGATTCATTCATTTACAAAAACTGATCTGCAGGAATGGAGCAAGCGCTAAGTAAAGTTTTGATTATCAGGGCCAGTATAAACATGTGGAAAAGCTGATTGTGTGTGTTTAATTCAACATCTTGTCTTTAATTCAAAATCTGTTTCCCGTAGCATGTAAGCAGCGTTCTATACCACAAAGTAGATTATAATGCTGTTTTACCAAACGCTGAAGTACAGAACTAACATTACATCTAAGGAAGACATATATTGCTTTCAGTTGCTTAATTTCTGTAACTTTGTATCATGGCTTGTGTGACACTGTGCTGTAATACTGGTGATCCCCTCACATCACACTCCAGGATTCCCCAAGGACGGGTAATATCACTAATACAGTGATAAAATACCTCAGATCTCAGAATACACTTTATTGATGATTATGCGAACTATATACAGGCAAGCAAATGAGGTCAGAAGAACGCAATGCGCTGCATTTTCTTTATAATTTCCTTCCCTTACCACTGATCTATAGAGTCAACAGTCCTACAAAGATAACACCATGATTAGTTTTAACAATATGCAACCACTTTATATTGACAAAAATAGGAGTTCAAAACCGCCTAGGTGTATTGTTGCTGCAAATTAAACCGGAGAAAGCATTGATGCGCTATAGCACCCAATCTGACAATTCCACCGACTGGGAACGCAACGCAATGCATTTTCTTTAACTTGCTTTCCCTTACCACTGATCTACAGTCCTACAAATATATCAATACCACGATTAGTTTTAACAATATGCAACCACTTTATATCGACATAAAAAAAGGAGTTCAAAACCGCCTAGGTTTGTTGTTGCTGCAAATTTAAACCGAAGAAAGTATTGACGCGCTATCGCACCTGCTCATAGTGATTTTCTACAGGTGAGTATTTGCCAATCCCTCCCTTCATATATGTACAGTACACAATTATTTACAGATAAAAGATCCCTGGAAAGGGTTTTTCATGTTCCAACGGTTGTATTATAAAATATTGATGTACTTTATGTACAGCAAGGGAGGTATTAGCAAAATTTTACCTATAGTAAGTCAGTCTAGTCACTAGGAATGTACTACAAAATTTGGAACATAAAAAAAAAACTTTATGTGAATTACAGTAATTTCTTAAGAATAATTACATACTGTATATACAATGAGGAAGATATTGGCAAAATTTAAACTGTAGCAAGTCAGTCTGGTCAGTAGTAACATACAACATTTGGAACACGATAAAAACCCATTTTGGTGAATTACTGTAAGTGTTTTCTTTAAAAATATTTCTGCAGTGTATATAGGGAAAGTATTGTCTAAGGCGAGTTATTGCAATATATATTTAGTCAGTTTCAGTAAATGATTCATTTACTATAAAAATTAATTTGAGTAAATTATTGTACTTCGTTTCGTTTTGATTTAAATTTGCAGACGGTCTCTAAAGCAGCCTAGGCGAATAGCGAATATCAAACATAAAACTACTGCGCTTGGTTTTCTGTGGGAGAAAAAATGGTTTTGTGAAACTTGGTGGGTTGTGGGCTCATATTCTGGGCTCATCTGCTTACATGTACATAATATACAGTAATATATTTTATCAATTAGATGCCGAATTTAATAGTTTATCATCACTGTCTTGAGGCAATAAACGTTGTGTTTTCTTTATGGGAAATGTTTAACGTGCAGTTTTGCGCATTCTGTAACTTGCGTTCATATCCTCATCTGCCTGTATATAGTTTGCGTCATCAGTAAGATCTGAATCTGGTCTTTTAATAGCTGTCATTGCGTTTGTGCACCGAGCCGCATAATGCGTTTTCTTTAACAGATCTCTGAGGGAAACAGCGTGACACCTTGAGTGTTCGTTCATATTCTACATTTGTCGACAACTGTCGATATAGTTCGCATAATCATCAATAGAGTGTATTCTGAGATCTGAGGTCTTATATCACTGTATTAGTTCACTGAGGCTATGCGTCTTTGGGGAATCCTGGAGTGTGACGTGAGGGGATCCCCATTATTACAGCACAGTGTCACACAAGTCATGATACAAAGTTACTGAAACTAAGCAACCAAAAGCAATATATGTCTTCCTCAGATGTAATGTTAGTTCTGTACTTAAGCGTTGGGTAAAATAGCATTATAATCTCCTTTGTGGTAGAGAACGCTGCTTACATGTAGGCTACAGGAAACAGCGAAGATGTTGAATTAAACATAGTCCTACATACAATCAGCTTGTCCATATGTTTATACTGGCCCCGATGATCAAAACTAAGTGCTTGCTCCATTTCTGCAGATCAGTTTTTGTAAATGACTTCATCAACAGCCGCTTGCGCCACCTGCTGGTGAGCGACTGACAGCAGCTGGAGATCATGCATTGGTGCTCTACTGCTATTCCTGCAGCTCCCGGATGTGCAATGCCGAATTTTCTACCGAATTATAACCACTGAATTTGTGGAAGCGAATTTGGAAAGTGAAATAAAATGGACCGAAATTTGCCTGTCAAATATTATACATCGTATTTTTAAACAGATTGAATATGTTGGAAGTGCATTCTGGAAGGTGAATATGAATTATTGAATTTTTAATTATGAAAATGTGTGAAATATTTTGAATTGAAATATTCACAGCTTAAATAAACAACTAAAAATGCAAGCACTGTAAATGCAATGCATTATGTCTTCAGTTAGAGCTATTCAACATGCTTTTTTGTTTCAAAGACATATGGCATTATTTTACTTCCATAAACTTGTCCCAGGAACTTTTTCCCCCCAGACCTGCTGCTGTCTGTGTTTCCATCTCTGTCTAAAGTACAGAGAAGATTAGGCAATTAGTCTGGTGACGTAGGTCTGCGCGCATTTCTCAATACCAAGTACGCAAATTTCGGGCTTGCATCCTCGGTACGGACTTCGCGAATTCGACTCGGGAGTGTGAACTCCCGCGGACGTGACGACGCAAGTCCGGTAATTCTGCAAACAGCAGTGTACTTGATAACGTCAGTCAGCTCGCCTTGGCTACTGCAATTTTCCTCACTGTATTTACAATAAGAAGAAATATGATATCAAACACCACTGCCTCTTTTCGTTTTCATTTAAACATATTAATAGCCGCAGAAATGTAGTTCAGGGAATGTAGCCTACATTACAATGAAACTAAATATTATATTGCCTCTTTTCATTTTAATTTGAACATATTAATAGATTAACAGAATAAACACCAACGATTACCTGTTAGATTTAACCAAAACGAAGTATATCACATGTTTAACCACTACAGAGACATCAGAGCCAGCGGCAAATGTCAGAAGGACTAGCCGAGTTGAGGCTGCTCTTGTCGGGAAACATGAGCACTTAGCGCCCGCTGAATGTGTGGAGCTCACGTCTCCGAAATCGGCGAATCACATTTTCAAATAGGTCTTTATAAATAAACTGCAGATTTGAGTTTTAAACAACTACATTCTCGCCTGAAATACTTTTAAAACTACATTTCATGACACAATAACAGCAATATAAAAAAAATATATATGCGAATATATGGTGGTTGAAATACAATGCTGCGTGAACTCAACCAATCAGCATGTTCAGCGCCCAAGTCCCGCCCCTGAAAGTTCCGGACCTTTGAAAAAGTACTACCTTGTGAGCAGGGACTTTCTAAAGGGCAAATTTTTACCCGGAACTTTATTTAGATCCTGGTTCCTGCGGTGGAAACACACTGAGTACCAATCCAAAGTCCCTAGTTCCTGGGGAAAGTTCCTGCAGTGGAAACGGGGCTTTAGTAACGCGTTACACCCAACACTGCCCAAATGGTACACTTCATGTGCATCCTTGACTGTAGGGCAGGGTTCAATTCCATTCCTGCAGGGCTAAAACCTGGAAAATGCAGTTTCATCCCTAATTAAACACATCAGAACCAGCTAATAAAGGTCTTCAGAATTGCTTAATTGTTACAAACAAGTGTGTTTGAATACAGTTAAAACTAAATTCTGCTGGTCATGGCCCTGCAGGAACAGAATTGAATAATCCTGCCATAGGGCATCCTGTTTGTCATTGTAGGTTTTAGATGGGTGCTCATAAGTGACCATATTAGTTACTATACCATTACTTAGTGACATTGCATCATTAAAGTGTAGACTCAGAGGAAGACAAAAAAATTGATTAGGGTGCCATTTGGGACAGGGCCACTGTGATGTAGATAATCTATGTTCATGGAATTGATTAGGAAACCATGAGTGATAGAGACCAGAAGGCACATTTGGCCAGGATTCAGATCAAGAAACAACCTACAAATTGACAGGATCCTGGTTTAAGCCAAAATACAGTGATTTGTTTTACAGTATAGTGCCCCCATCACTACACTGGGCCAATAGGACCCATACGAAAGCTTAGGGTGAGCACCCCCTGCTGGCCCCCAGGATGATATTCAACATTTAAGTTTACTTGGAAAGTTCCTACTTATGAGTTCTGAAATTGTAACAGTGACACAGAAGGCATTCAGGTGATTTTGATAAGTAGCTCAAATGGATTTGATAAACAACTACATATTCTACATATTTCTAGCTAGCTTAATTGCAAAATGTGTACACTCCAAATGGTCACATAAACATTCACAATTAAAATACATTAAGATAAATAAAACATTTTTTTTTCATCCCCAAACCCAGATATTCAGGGATTAAAGAAGGTAACAGTGTCCCCACCAATAATTATGACTTTACACTGATGTCTTAATTTGCAATCAACTCATAAACACAATCCCTCCAACATGACTTGAATGGCAAACATACTTAGATACGTTAAAAATATACTAAAATGAATCGGTGTACACCTGAGTGGGATGGTAGTGTGTTTTTGTCACAGCTCACTTTGTTGTAAGACAATTTTGAAGATCTCACTGCTGGAAATAACAATGCACTCAAGCACACTCTGAGTTCTGTGCCACAGTATCTGCAGCATAAACAGCAAAGCTCTATTGTTGGCCACTTTAGATAAGTGCTCATATCCCTTGTGTGATACAAGACAGGACCCGAGTGGGATGTGAACACTATATATCTAATTGGTCTTCATTGGCTGAGCCTTACGTTCTTTAAATTTTAGACCTCTAGGAAAGAAAGGAATGGAAGGAGAGGTAAGGATAAAGTTGCTTCTATTGCCCACTCCTGAGGGCTTTAGACACCTTTGCTCAGACAGAGAGAGTGTGTTTACCTTTACCACATTTACTGGTATTACAGAAGTTGGGGGTGGCACTGTAATGTGCTGCTACCAAGCAACTGCACAATGCTAATCGAAGTGCTAACACTGAGAGCAAGGGACTTGAGGGCAAACTGAAGGTTTTCCGATTCACTACTTGGAGACTTAGGTTTATTTTTTGCTTATTGCAATGATTAATTGTTCCTAGGGAATTTAAGAGGCATAAATGTATTCATGGCATACATGAAAAGACATTTAGTACATTTGTGATGACATATTAAGGGTTGTTTAAAGTATCATAATTGTTCAAAATATCAATCACAACCAGTCCAGATGTGCTGAGAAATGAAGTAGCTGAGTGGTGAACATGATTCCAGGATCAACATGTTTGTCCTGTCAAACAAACACAGTCCTAAGCATATCCTTAACCGCTAAACTAGCTATTAAAGAAATCTAGAATCAGAGGGAAATGTGAGATGTACGATTGTTCTTCAAATGCTAGTGCCATCTCTAAACCTAACCCTTACTCCTAACCCTTGATTGGTTGATAGGAAAGGGGTTACAGGATCAACATGTCCTATTTAGCAAAATCTCCAACAGTCGTTGAACTGTAAGCATTGTGAACTATACGTTTACCTGTAAGCAGTCATTTAGCAGACACTTTTATTCAAAGGGACTTACAACACCCGTAGCCTATTACAGAGACTGCGACCTAGGTTAAATATCTTGCTCAGGAGCACAGAGATGATAAATGGTTGGGACTGAAGGTCTGTTTACATCACCTACCCTCAGAAACATTTTTAAAAAAGTGTTCCTCACTCTGTATGTGAGTATTATTTGCCATTTAGCAGATGATTTACAGGGACTTACAGTGTACTAATTTCAAAGGAACGTGAACAAGAAAATGGCAATCAGTCTATTTTGGACTCATTATCAGATTGCAAAGTATGATCACAGAATTAAGCCATCACAGACAGTTTGCACTGGATTTGTCATCCTTGCAAGATTGTTTATGTACTGTAAATTTGTGTTTCCTCATACCGTTTATGGTTCATAAGCAACTCCCGATGAAGCTCCTGGTGGCTTTTAGAGGATTTCACTGGATTAATCAGCTTTTTAGGCTTGATGAGATCATCATCCCCTGTCATGTAATCAGGCTGAGGAGTATAACTGGCCAACGGGGGGATCTCACGATGAGGGTAATCAAATGGATCCCTGTCCGGGTTTCTTGGCTGATGAGGCTGTTCCCATTGGATATCTGCATATGCTGAAGCTGATGACAGAGAGAAAACAATGTGAGAGGAAGGAAGTAGCTTTTTTTCCCTTTTGACTTTTTTTTTTTTTTTTACTGGGAGCTGAAAGGCAAAGAATGCCGCAAAATGAGTACATAATAAACAGTAGGAAGTGGGATGGTGCAGCATAAACAACCCACATCAGAGAGCCAGCATTTACATTTACACGACTACAGCTTGTCTCCGCTCCAGTTTAAATTATTCCATGTGAGCTGAAGCAGGTTTCCTGAAGGGAGCAGGTACATGCAGAGTGTTTATGTTCCTCTGGGTTTGGGCAGAAATTCCTTCCCTCCATTTCCTTCTGCTGAGTCCAGCTATTTGAAGAATTTATTTACTTTTTTAAACCTAACCTCTAACCATGACACACAGCCAAAGTGTTGATGTACAATAACTGCATATTTCTGACCACAAGGATAATTGTAATATAGTCATCTTATAATCTGTTCAGTTTAACTGGTGTGCGTAGTATGTAGATATGTTTTGAAAAATCTAAAAAAAAAAATAATAATGTTTTTTACAATTGTGTTTTTGTCATCCAGTGTAATTTAATAAATAATACATCCAGACATTTTCAGCCCAAAAATCAAATAAAGAAATAATATTTTGCTGAAAAGAAATTATCTTATTTTAGGACCATTAAGATTTGTCTTTGTTGTAGTATTGTAAAATGATTTTTATGACAATTATGCATATTTCCCCCTAATTCTCAGTGTTTTTTGTTTTTTTTTGCAAATGATTGTCCTGTAATAAACTGTGAAATAGAGAGGTAATGAAATAGTACTGGTTCTGACATGTTTGTACTTCATCACCACTAAAAGGACAAACTTGTAGCCAGATCCATAATGCAAACCAGTTCAACTGCATCATGGGTAGAAACACTCCTCTAAGGACAGGACAGATTAAAAGTGCAGTGATCCGTGCTAAAGTGACAGCAGATCAGGTGTCATATGCATTGAAGCTTGCTTAGAACAATACTGCGCTTGGAGGAGGAACCAAAGAACCAGAGACCGTCTCCACCATTCAATATTACAAAAGCTGAGCCCAATTCTTAGCATTTCTCAATCTGAGTGCATGAGAAAAGGACAGGGATGAAATGATGATGACGATGATGATGACAGGCAAGACGGTGAAGGGAATTCATGCATGTGAAAGTATTTATGGCACAAGGTTTAGTATCAGAGGTTAGCAAGTTCACACCACATTTCTGAGTTCTAAATAATTTATTTATTTATTTATTTATTTTTGAATTATTGGTTTATTATATTACTGTTAAGGGAGCAAAGCATCTAAGTACTATAATTTGGCCTGCACTTTATGCTACGGACATGAATGATGCCTAAAAAATGCAGCTTGTTAAAAATAGGTGTTATTGGACTAAAGGTTACTTTTTTTTTTGACCTGGCAGATGATAAAACGGCGGAAAAGTAAGAAAATACAGTAGACAATTATACCAGACTATGATAGAGACTTGGTGGTGGGTTCTTTTGATTTGGGTCAGTAAGCAACTTAACAACCATCTAGAAGACCCCAGAAACCACCTAGCAATGTGCTGCTCAACAGAGTAACCGACAATACATTGTGACAGTAAATTATGTGACAAACAGCACATATTATTTCGGAAAATGTAAAAAAAATCTAGTTTTGAATAAAACTGTACTTAACATTGTTATTTTCTCTTCCCTTAAAGTGGCTGTTTGAGAGATAAACAAAATTTTGACATGAAAATGCTATATTCATCAGGAAGATAAAGATCAAGTAAATCTGTCACAGTCCATTGGACTACCATTACTGTTATGGATCTTAGTCTGTTCATACTGAATACTGTTAATCCATTAAAATAGACATTTCATGTTTATAAAGATGAATCCACGATCAATTGTTGGACAAAGAGAGTGTCATAACAAGTGGGTCAGACAATTTATGAAGCTATAAAATAATAAAACGCTATATGTAGAATATAAATATCTATGTAATTTTTTATAATAATAATAATAATAATATTAAATAATAATAATAATAATGTTAATTTAAAAACAACAGAGTCTACATATCATAAGTGTGTCTGTGAAAATGAGAGTTAAGTATATGTGGACACCAGGGTTAAAGCCAGTAACCTCTAGAAAGTGTTTATTTCATGTCTGGTTGCTCTTAACTGAGTAAAACATTAATATTATGTGAAGGGAGAGTGTTGCGCCATGGTTATGAAATACAAAAATCTTTTACAGATTACAGATAGAATTCAATATGAGATAACAGTACTTATACATACACAATCACCACAGTACGTTTTATATTGCTACATAATCTGGCGCTCTGGAAGACTGTCCTTGATCTCATTGATTAGAGATCAGTAACATGGTAAAGAGCAGCAGAGGGTGGACTGTGTCTGCTCTGAAAGTGAATATCCTTCTATTATGGGCATAATGTATTTATCAACATCCCCCACAAACCCAGGAGTTACACATACAGGGAAGTCATGGGTTTCTGCTGATCAGATCTGAGCCCATTTCCAAGAATTGCAGATGATAAACAGTGATGTTAATTAGATTCATATGGTGTCTGTTTGTGTGGGACAACAGCAGATGTTTCCTTATATACTCAGCATAACCAAAAGTGATTCCGTAGACCTATTATAATTAAAAAATGTGCTAGCATAATAGGCAGCCATATCACCCTGCAGCCCAAGACTGGTTGCCCACTGAAGCTAAGCAGGGTTGAGCCTGTTCAGTACCTGGATGGGAGACCTCCTGGGAAAACTAGGTTGCTGCTGGAAGAGGTGTTAGTGAGGCCAGCAGGGGTTGCTCACCCTGTGGTCTGTGTGGGTCCTAATGCCCCAGTGTAGTGATGGGGACACTATACTGACAAAAAGCACCGTCCTTCGGATGAGACGTTAAACTGAGGTCCTGACTCTCTGTGGTCATTAAAAATCCCAGGATGTTTTTCGAAAAGAGTAGAGGTGTGACCTAGGCATCCCAGCCAAACTCGCCCATTGGCGTCTAACCATCATGGCCTCCTAACCATCCCCATATCTGCTGATTGGATTCATCGCTCTGTCTCCTCTCCACCAATGAGCTGGTGTGTGGTGAGCGTTCTGGCGCAATATGGCTGCCGTCGCATCATCCAGGTGGATGCTGCACACTGGTGGTGGATGAGGAGATACCCCCTGACAATGTAAAGCGCTTTGAGTGTACAGAATATAATCTGTAATCAGAGCGCTATATAAATGTAATTAATTATTATTATTATTATTAATATGCTTTGAGGGACAAGATATGTTAACCCTTACAATAAAGTACAGGACTGTGTGTCCTTCAATGATGGTATCATATGGTAATAGGGCACTTTGAGACTTTGACATGGCATTTTGACATACAATGGACCTATAAATATATAGTATATTTTTTATATATACAGTGATCCTAAAAAGAAAGTGACATTTAAGTCACATTTAAAATATTAGAATTGCATTGCTATATATTACAAAACATCAAATGAAGTGGCAAAAAAAATTGATGCTCTCAGATTGATTGACTGATTGACTGACTGACTGACTGACTGATTGATTGATTGATTGATTGATTGACTGACTGATTGATTTTATGAAGTATGAAGTCCCCTCGGATTCACATAGATGGCCTAGAAAAAAGAATATAAGTATATTTCATCATATTATCTATGCACATTTTCCACTAACATGAAACATTTTGTCTCCATTTTGAAAAGGAAAACGTCTCCAGGTTACGTATGTAACCATGGTTCTCCGAAGGGAACGAGACGCTGCGTCGAAACGCTACGGGAATGCCTCCAGCGTGACCACGCTCTGAATCACATGTGTAATCAGTCCAATGGATGGGCGAGACGTCATGGTGACGTAGCGACCAGGAAGCATAAAAGCACGTGCGGTGAAACCGGCGTCAGCTTCTAGGAGTGAAGCAAGCGCTGGCAGGGATGCCAGAAGTATGGCCCTGAGACGCAGCATCTCGTTCCCTTCGGGGAACCATGGTTACATACGTAACCTGGAGAC
>NW_015536586.1:27508-27762 GCF_001515605.1 Sinocyclocheilus anshuiensis
CGCCGTCGAGGAGAGGAATCAGGTCCGAGAACCATACTCGGCCCGGCCAGAACGGGGCTACTGGCAGTCGACTGACCTCGTTCCAGCGCACTCTCTCCAGAACTCCCGGGAGCAGAACAATCGGGGGAAAGGTGTACAGACGATGCCTCGGCCACGTCTGTACCATGGCATCCAGCTCCACTGGTCAGAGAGAGAACCAGAGGGGACCGTGCGATATCATCTGAGTCGCAAACAAGTCCACCTGAGCCTGGCCA
>NW_015536586.1:27932-28268 GCF_001515605.1 Sinocyclocheilus anshuiensis
ATGAGGAGCTGGAACACGGTAGGTTGGGACTGCTCCCGCCCAGCAGCCCCTGCTGACCGCCTCAACCTCCTCAGAGGAAGAGAGGTAAACTCGTGCTCTCAATCGAGAATTTTTTTTTCTTCTCATAGTCAGATAAAAACTTATTTTATTCCTCAGAATTAAATGCAGTCAAACAACCAGAGGAGTAAATACGGTCTGGTAAGTAAGATTCGCATCAAAAACCGAATGATGTAATATAAGCGTTGCCTCGGCAGCGCGTGAGCCACTCAGTCACACAAACAACATCAATCTCCTCAGAGAAAGATGGCCGCATCAGCAAGCTCTCACTCAGAGGGG
>NW_015536586.1:28506-30897 GCF_001515605.1 Sinocyclocheilus anshuiensis
GCCGCTCAGTCACACAAACAACATCAATCTCCTCAGAAAAAGATGGCCGCATCAGCAAGCTCTTACTCAGAGGGAGAAGAACCGCAGCGCGGGCTTCCGAGCCTCGAGAATGAGCTCTAGATCTAGGGAACACGGGTGGAGATAGAACGAGCCGTCTCCAACCTGTCCACCAGATCATGTGCGATCCCCGCGATCTCAGACGCCGCCGTGCCTCAGCAACAGCGGGACCGCAATCGCAAGATCACAGGAACAGACACTGTTTTTTCCCGCTTAACAGCGGGAAAAGCACAATCCGCCCCCCGAGAGCCGACTGCGCGAGCTCCGCTCCCCATTAATGCTACTCATTATAATATCAGGCATAAAATGCTTGTATAACTGATGCTTGTGCAACTGGCGAGCTCTTTGACGCCCTCCGTATCAATCTCCTCGGAGAAAGACTCCCCTCTCCCCGGGGGAGAAGTACCGCAGCGCGGGCTTCCGAACGCCGAGAGCGGGAGCTGGATCTGGTGGTTAAGGAAGAAGATCACCCGTAAAGTAACACGGGCAGGGAGGAACACACAGACTGAACGCTGCTTGCCCTCACCTTAGGTGTCTGGTTTTGTCTTGAGATTTCGTGACAGACAACACTAAATAAGATATCACAAACAGATATCAGACTGACACACACACAGAGCGCTTGCTGAATGACAGAAAGCTGACGCCGGTTTCACCGCACGTGCTTTTATGCTTCCTGGTCGCTACGTCACCCCGCCCGTGACGTCTCGCCCATCCATTGGACTGATTACACATGTGATTCAGAGCGTGGTCACGCTGGAGGCGTTCCCGTAGCGTTTTGACGCAGCTCGAGTTCCTGAAGGGGAACTAAAGTATGCTGATTCATATTAGGTAGGACAGATTAAATCCCTCTGCATCACTGGATATATTGTCCTCTTGACGACCAGGCATTGAGCATTAAAAAGACCATTTTTGTTTATACAAAAATCCTCTGTTATATAAGTAGTTTGTTCCCAGAATGTATTGTATACAAACAGAATGCTGACAGTTGTCATGGCGATGTCAGTATTCTCAGAGGAGACCCTGGGATCCCATTATCCCATGTGTGTGGAGTGCAGTGCTATTTCCTATAATCCCCACTGAATACTGGTCCTTAGCAAGCCATGAAATTTAGGCACAGCTCTCAGACAGGGAATTTGCATTAAAGTCTCTATGGACAATAACACAATATAGAGTAATAGCTTTAATTATTTTCTTTATATTTTCTCTGTTTTTTGTCAATGTACTCATATTTTAATAGAATAGAATATAACAGAATATAATTATGTCATAATTTTTTCTTGTGGTGACAGAAATGAATGAATGAATGAATGTGGGGTGCAATATTGAAAGAAGAAACAAGAAAAAAAAAATGTAACAAGAAAAAAAGTTTGATTATGAGTAAAGGATGACAGCATATTCAATTTTGGTGACTATACCTTTAAGATATAATTCAAGTTGAAACTGCTTAATAGACTTCCACGATATGTTGGTGAAAGGCGTGTTTGTTTAAAAGCTGGGCATTCAGAGATGGATGATTTAAGATAACTGTTCAAATACACGAAGCAGGGTTTATTGGTGTCGATCATGGTCAGGCAGAAATACATTGTGGACCTTGCGCTTTTCTGCTAAAACAAACACACAGCAAGATACTGCTGGTAATACATTATAACAACAAAATTGTGAAAGATGATCCTGCTTGTCACTAAGATGCAAGGATATTGGTTTATCCTATGTTAATAACAGCTAAAAATTGCTACATCTTTATTACAAGCCGACAAAAGTATATGCGGGAATTGCCAAATGGTGACTTTCTAATGGCTACCAAAATAGTTTTTGAAGTCTATTGCCTCACTGTGCAGCAGAATGCCATGAGCAACAAGTTGGGCACTATGCCAGAGCAAGCATGGCTCCCTGTTTCTTGCCGAACTGCTTTGTTCAAGTGCCTTTTGTGACATTCTTTTTACTTAGTTTGTCTTTTATATACTACAGCAGCTTGTTCTAAAAAAAAAAAAAACATTATACATTTAACTCTGAACATTTTTGAAATTTTCTTCTAAAATGAGCATTTTTATCAGGCTTCTATATTTATGTTCAATTATTTCACTTTAATTGCATAGAAAAGGACATATACATTGCCATTAAAGTAAAATTATTGAACATAAGCATAGGAGCCTGTATATATATATATATATAAAGGTTTTAAGCCAGTTATTTCTATATTTTGCCTGTAGTGTGTCAGTAGGAAATATCAGTTTACATTTCAAAACATTCATTTTGCCATTAATTGTAATAATCTCACCATCTCATCATCATCCAGTATATATATATATATATATATATATATATATATATATA
>NW_015536586.1:31098-71519 GCF_001515605.1 Sinocyclocheilus anshuiensis
TATATTAGAAATAAAGCTAATTTGACGACAACTAGATACATTTCTTCTATGACGAGTGAAAAATATACTAATATTTTTATTCTTATCCTTGGTTACTAATAACACCATTGAATTATTTCTGCCAAAGTTTCACTGCATAGCACATTATATCAGCATCCTATAATCTCAGTCGCAATCTGCTGAGTCTATCTTACCTGACTTAACAAGCACATCTCTTGGTCTGCTGGGCTGGCCCTCAGGGGGATAAAAATTGTGTTCAACTCTCTGGTCCATCCTGCTGCTGCCTGTGTGTGCATATATATGTGTGTAAGATATCCTACATGTTTATGTGAGGGCCGTTTCTCCTGAGTTTCTGCTGTTCTTCACCCACATGCCTCCTCTCTCACAGTGTAAACAGTCATGTGACCACTGGGCATCAAAACCACACCCCTCCTGCTCCTCCCAACTTTATTTTTCACATACGCTCTCTCTCTCTTTCTCAGGAGTCTGATAGGATTAGTGGAAGACTTAATCTCTCTCTTTTACTCTTCTGCTAAATCGCACATTAACCATTAGTCTACCAAGAAGCTTCCATCCTTCATAAACTCATACACTGAGCAATTTAAAATAAATACACATACAGAAAATCATCTTACAATCACACAATGCTCATGTCTACATTCAAGATTACACACTGTATACAATAAAACATCATGCCAGGACATGATCATCAGGTCAGGCTCATCTAAACTTGTTTATAGGCAGAATTACTATTTCTCCTCTGGAAATAGGGCTTCTGTGGGCATTTATTAGTTGTATAAGACAAGAATGGCACTATGATATTGGCAAAATTGTATATAATGGTATGACTTCATATTATCAGTGTAACATTATTTAACAATATACACTGAACAAAATTATAAACGCAACACTTTTGTTTTTGCCCCCATTTTTCATGAGCTGAACTCAAAGATCTAAGACTTTTTCTATGTACACAAAAGGCCTATTTCTCTCAAATATTGTTCACAAATCTGTCTAAATCTGTGTTAGTGAGCACTTCTCCTTTGCCGAGATAATCCATCCACCTCACAGGTGTGGCATATCAAGATGCTGCGGTTTGCATAACCAAAGAATTTCCGCACAAACTGTCAGAAACTGTCTCAGAGAAGCTCATCTGCATGCTCGCTGTTCTCATCGGGGTCTCGACCTGACTGCAGTTCATCGTCGTAACCGACTTGAGTGGCCAAATGCTCTCATTCGATGGCGTCTGGCAGGGGGCAAAAACAAAAGTTTTGCATTTATAATTTTGTTCAGTGTAGTTAGTTGCCATAATTGTTTTTTTTATTTATTTATTTGCAAAAATGTAACTACATAATCGCCCAGCTCTTTGTATAATGTTGGATATATAAGTATGTCCAAGTATATCTGCATAGATACAGTATACTTGTGTAGAGCGATATTTACTATATAGCATATCTCAACTGCTTGATTGCTTGAATCCTAAAATGTAAACAATTTTATTACTCACCTCTAATCTGCTAAATTCAACTATAAGTCATGAAGATATTAAGATATTCTATACAATAACATAATGATTTTCTGTAAAGCTACTTTGAAACAATATGTATTGTGAAAAGCACTATACAAGTAAATTTGACAAAATTGCAGTTCTACTGTATATTAATACAGCAAGTTTGATGTTTCCTGCCAAACAACTAAACTTTGCATTTCATTAAGCCTAACATCTATTAAAAACAGGATGTTTCTTGTCTTTGCTTCTAGATCAAGTGATGAATGTTTCATTTTTGAATCTTTTTAAGGTCAGTGGGACATGAGACGTTTAAAAGCCATTATCATTATTTTATGTCAAAAAGCATGAAGGGAATTTCAGAAGTATTTTTGACCCAGTTGTGAGTCGTGACGTGTCAAGAAACAAGGTCAAAGACATTTGCATGGAACAGAAGGAGCCGTGGCATTGTTCCTCTGCAGGGCTGTTGGGTGGCTTTCATTGTTCTCAAGGACGCGTAAGTGTAGACTTACCCACTCCATTCAGGTGTTTTCCATTTTTCACACTCTGCTGCTTAATGTTGTATCCTTTCTGCAGTGTGAGAGAGATAGAGCGAGAGAGAGAGAGAGAGAGAGAGAGAGAGAGAGAGAGAAGATAGAAAAAAGAGGCTTATCAGCTTACAAATATTCACATCAGTCTTATCAATCACAACATTACTGACTTTCTGTCTGCTTGCACTTTTCTCCAATTGATTTAGGATATATTATGAGAGACTTCAGTGGTCATGAATTCAGGAAAGGTGGAGGCACATTAAATATGCTTCTTTCATTGTAACATGAAACCAGCTGTTCCATTCCTTGCTGTGCAATGCTTGCAAGGAGTAGCATTTCTATGCTCTAGAAAATAAAGGCAGAATCTTACGGTCAGCAAAGAAACTTCTTGCAAGAACCGTTTTTGTTAGGGTTTTGAGTTTACTACAGTATATAGTTCTTCGGATAGTTCCTAGTTGGATAGTTCTTGAATAGTTCATCAAAAAAATCATTTGCTCATCATTGTGCTGTTCCAAACCTATATGACTTACTTTCTTCTGTAGAACACAAAAGGAGATGTTTAGTAGAATGCTCATGCTGCACTTTCCATATCTATCTATCTATCTATCTATCTATCTATCTATCTATCTATCTATCTATCTATCTATCTCTCTATCGGTCGGTCGGTCGGTCGGTCGGTCGGTCTGTCTGTCTGTCATATAAAAATGGAGAGAATATAAGAACCATTACATCACCATACAGCGAGTAGTCTGCACGACTTACACACTATATTAAATGGATTTGTGTGAGGAAACTTTTTATGGAAATTTTTCCTCTAATTTTCATATCTCATTTAAATTTGATGTCATTACTAAATGAAACATAATTCAGTGATTTAATGAATTCAGTTACAGTTTTCTCAGTCGCTTTGGTGCATTTCTCAAATCAGAAATGAAATTCTCAAAACTACTTGTACAAACTCCACATCATCTAGTCACTTGTACACATCATAAAAGCAGTTTCTCATTCTTTTGAACAAGTTGTGATTGCTTTGGTACATTCATGCAATTGATTATGTACATTTATCTGTGGTTTCCTACATTATCAGTTGCTAATGTCACGTTGCTCAAAATGTATTATATAGTTTTCTGTGCAATAGTCTTACCCCTCAAAACATCTAGTCATTAGTTCATCGTATAAGTCCTTAAATGCAAAATGGTTCATCTAGTTGTCATAAACTGTAGAGCGCATTTTTTACACATTACAGTTTTTCTCAATTGCTTTGGCTCAATTCTCGAATTAAACTTTTTTTTCCCGAAACAATAAGTTCAGATCTCTGAACAATTAGCTTCTTGTTCACGTACTTTTGAAATGGATATATGGCATACATAAGAAGTGCAGCTTTCTGCATTTCAATACTGTAACTGTCATCTAAAATGTTGCCATAGTTTACATCAGGTAATACTAACAAAGTGCACTGTTGCATTGACAACATGACTAAGAATTTTGACTATCTTGTTTGAGAACAATGACACAAGGACTTCTCATTCTGATGGCACTGATATGTTCATTGACATAAATACTTACTTTTGAGAGATGAACTAAAGATTGAGTAAGTTCCAGGCTTTTGCCTTTTCTATATCACAATGACATTGTAATGTGTGTTTTTTTTGTTTTTTGTTCAGACCACTAGTACTGTAAAAGTTTAACTGGGATTTCTATCCAGTCTCTTTCAATCAATATCCCACATACAGTAATGTGTAAATTTGTACTTTTGAAATGGATCTATGACATACATAAGAAGTGCAGCCTTCTGCATTTCAATACAGTAACTGTCATCCAAACTGTTGCCATAGTTTACATCAGGTAATACTAACAAATTGCACTGTTATATTGACAATAAGACTAAGCATTTTGACTATCTTGTTTGTGAACAATGACACAAGGACTTTTCATTCTGATGGCACTGATATCGAATTGTTTTGAGAAATGCACACACTTTTTTGCAAATATTAAGGATGATTTGAGAAATGCGCCAAAGCGACTGAGAAATTGTAATTCAGCCATTTGACATAATTGACATCAAACCCTTTATGTTCGACAGAAGAAATGTTATACAGTTTTCAGAATTCTGATGAGTTAAATGATGAATTAATGAACAGATTTTAATTTTTGGGATGCACAAAGCTTTCCATGTTCTTTAGATCAGCATACTGGTTTCTGAGTGTTCTTTCTTAAATTTAACAAGGTTCTCCTGTTGTATAATTCCATAAAACCGATATTTTAAACAATTTTTAAAGAGAGAGTTCACCCAAAAATGACCCAACTCCAACTACTTTTTATCATCACACAAGAATGAAGATATTTTTAATAACACCGAAGCAATTTTTGCCCCTCCAATTAAAAGACCATTCCATCAAACCTTTGACGCTTCAAAAAGTTGATAAAGACATTGTAAAAATAATGAATTTAACATTTTAATGCACATAACCTCCACATCATCTAGTCACTTGTGCACATCATAATAGCAGTTTATCATTCTTTTGAACAAGTTGTGATTGCTTTGGTACATTCATGCAATTGATTATGTACATTTGTCTGTGGTTTCCTACATTATCAGTTGATAATGTCAGGTTGCTCAAAATGCATTATTTAGTTCTCTGTGCAATAGCCTTTCCCCTCAAAACATTTAGTCATTAGTTCATCGTGTAAACAATTAAATGCAAAATGGTTGATCTAGTTGTCATAAACTGTCAAGCATATTTTCTACACATTTCTATTAGTCTTTTTGTAAATTTGCCATGAATTGTACAGGTAAATCTTGACTTTCACTAATGAAGAGAATCTGGATCAACCAATGATAACTAGGTCTCTGAAATTCCTCGTAAAGTGCTGCATGCAAAAACAAAGTTCTGCCTAAGGGGTGTTTCCTGTGTTTGTCTGTCTAAATTTGTATTTCTGCCTTTGTGCCCATGTTTCTTTTTTTCTTTTCTATATCACAATGATGTGGTAAGGTTTTTTTTTTTTTTTTTTCAGAAAACTATACGATATTTTAAACAATTTTTAAAGAGAGAGTTCACCCAAAAATGACCCAACTCCAACTACTTTTTATCATCACACAAGAATGAAGATATTTTTAATAACACCGAAGCAATTTTTGCCCCTCCAATTAAAAGACCATTCCATCAAACCTTTGACGCTTCAAAAAGTTGATAAAGACATTGTAAAAATAATGAATTTAACATTTTAATGCACATCTTCTTAAGAGACACCCTATGTGTGTTGATCAATCTTTATATATGAATAAAAGCCTAAATTAAATCTGTTCTTTCAGTGGAGGGACAGATATTGCATATTTAATTAAACATATCTTTGTGTTTCAAAGATGAACATAAGTCTTATCGGTTTGGAACAATAGAAGGGTGAGTAACTGATGACAGAATTTTCGTTTTTGCATGAACAATCAGTATACAAGAATTGAGTTTTGATTTGAAAAACAAAGTCTAAAGGTGCTTTCCAGTATTTCCACAGAATAATCACTGTTTTCAAGTCACACAGATTTTCACTGTTTTTCATATCCAACCCCAGTATTTACACTCAGAGAGTGTGTGTGTGTGTGTGTGTGTGTGTGTGTATGCATGTGTGTGTGTGTGTGTGTGTGTGTGTGTGAAACCACTTGGTCTCAAATGTAAAAGTTTTGTGATACACTAGTGGGAGCACAAACCCTCTCTTTTTTTACATGGAACTCACATCACCCAGCTTTTCTATAGCCTGCAGTTACAAATGAATGCCTGAGGACTCTGGCTTTCCTGAGCTACATTCAAAGTAGAATACTCTGGCTGGGTGAATGGATATTGTTGCTGCAGTTGCTAGGAGAGGCCTGCTGAAGGGTACAGAGGCAAAACAAAGGAAGAGGCAGAAGAGGCCAAGGACAGCGGCACATATCAGATGAAATAAGGGTCACTATTGTGGACCATGTTGTCAATCATGGCCTTACAATGGCTTAGGCGGGTCGAAGGGTGCAGCCAAATATTGGGAGATCGACCGTATCCTCAATAATTCAAACATTTCGTAGCGAGAACAGGTATGTCAACCAATGTGCAATGTACTGTTATAGTGTATACTTGCTGTAAGGATTCATAATAACAGTGTTCATTTGTATTTTGCAGCATACAGCAAATATATTTTATACAGATACAAACTGCAACACGCAAACACACACATGTATTTTTTTTTATATTTGTGTGTGCACTTTTTTTCTGTTTTATGTGCAAATTCATGTATTTTGCATTTATGCATTTTTCCCCCCAAAGAGCTGAAAGATTACCTCACAGGGGTGGCAGTGGACCCCTTTTCACACCTCATCAGGAGGAGGCTATTTGCACCATGGTCAGAGCAAACAATGCCATTAGACTAAGGGAGATACAGAGTGCCATTATTGAAGACAACAATGTCTTTGAAAACATCCAATCTGTTAGCATCTCAACTATCGACAGGGTGCTGAAAAGACACCACATGAGTATGAAACAGCTGTACCGTGTACCATTCGAAAGGAATGATGACAGAGTGAAGGAGCTACGGTACGGTAAGTTCTGCCTAAGGGGTGTTTTCTGTTTTGCCTTTCTAATATTGTATTTTCGCCTTTGTGCCCATACCACTTTTTCTTTTCTATATCACAATGACGTTATAATTGCAGATGGCGAATAATGCAGATGGCGGCGCGTTCACACGCTGCGGCTTCTCTCTCTCCCGACAGAAAGGTGTTTTCGTGTTTTTTGTCTTGTGAATCGCAGTGTTTTTGTACGTATTCGTCGCGTCTATCTGTCTCTAAGCGCGCATACAGTCGTGAGTTTCTGCTCGATGTCGGCAGAACCACATTTTTAGAGTGTGTGTGTGAAACCACTTGGTCTCAAATGTAAAAGTTTTGTGATACACTAGTGGGAGCACAAACCCTCTCTTTTTTTACATGGAACTCACATCACCCAGCTTTTCTATAGCCTGCAGTTACAAATGAATGCCTGAGGACTCTGGCTTTCCTGAGCTACATTCAAAGTAGAATACTCTGGCTGGGTGAATGGATATTGTTGCTGCAGTTGCTAGGAGAGGCCTGCTCATGCTTGGTGTCTTCACAAGGGCCTCACTGTCTTATCGTTCACAGTAAAGACATGGAAGTCAGAGGAAGGAGCAAATCTCTTTAATTTCAGCCTTACACACCTATTACAACCTAGAAGGAAAATTGTGTGTGCGATAATTTCTGTTTAGCTGTTCCTTACACACCCTTTGCAAACAAAACCAACAGCTGATTTTTGTTCACCTGCACAAATATGAATGTTTTTCCTCTGAACATGCCCTCAGGCCTGACGTAAAAAGGAAGCTTTATTGCGATGTAATTAATTTGCTTGTATTATAAGGGGATTTGTGTCCTCTCATTGAGAGAGAGGTTTTAAATAGTATTATAATCAACAAAGACTTAGAGGCTGATAGATGCAAAGCAATGGAATCAGGTTGAAATAAGCTTATGCTCACTAAGAGACAATCCATATTTGGAGCAGCGTTCCGTGAATGGTAGAGTGGTGTTTAATAGTATGAATGAGGTCTGAATTGGATTTATTCAGCACTGAATGCTCTCTTTTAATTATGGAATGGCCCTCAGTCCATTAAGCTGTGGAACTGGGCTTCATATATCTTGATTATGTGGTGAAATGTTTCTTAAGCCAGTCAATATGTATCAGCATATGCCTGTGATTATTCAGACAAGACAGGCACAAATAAACCAATTAAATGCTGAACAATACAGAACATCTCTAGAATTGTGAATGAACAAAGCAGCATATATATAGAATATTACATTATATGACATTATAAAAGTGAAGATATGATAATGATTAGAATCACTTGAAAGCTATAGGAATGAAAGTCCTACCTTTCATCTAAGGGCCAATCTCCTTTTAGATAGGAACACTGCCTGATAGTTTACAGTATAGAATACACAATGTGTGTTAGCTGGACCAGTGAACTGATCTGACATAAATGTACAGACTAGAACAATATACAGTGAAATGAATATTAAATGTATGTGTGCATATTTATGATTAATATAGTATATTATTTATATTTTGAAGAATGTTTAAAATAAATCAGTGTTGTCCAAAACAACACTAAACCCTTTTAACTTTCATTGTATGGAAAAAACAAAAAAAAACAAAAAAAAAAACTGTGCAGTACAGAACAGAGCAGGGCAGTACAGTACAGTACAGTACAGCAGAATACAGTAGAGTATAGTAGTACAGTATATTATGGCATAGTATAGTATACCTATAGTAACAATGTAAAAAAAAGTTTGTAAATTTTACAGAATAACAAGACATGAAAATGCTACAGTAAAAATCTGTTCATTGGTTTATTAAGATAACTTACCATATATGATAAAACATGTAAATGGTTTAACATAATATTATATGTAATTACATTGTAAAATAATGTCACATTTATGTTAATTATAAATTACTATATAATTTACAATGAAAAACAGTAAAATGAGCGTTCCCACACTGTAAAATCGAATTAGTTGAGCTTACTTAAAAAAAGCATGCAAACCGATTGCCTTGAAAAAACGTGTGTGAAAAAAAAGTGAAATAGGAATAATATGTTGTACTGACAAATGCTTAGTTAGTATAGTTTACTTACTCGAGAGTTCTAGTAACTAAAAAAGAACTGTAGGGGTACTTGATCCTTTCATTAAGGTTTACTCATGACTTAGTATAGCTACTCACTGACTCACTGACTGCTACAGTTGCTTTGTTTTACAGTTGTTGTTTTTATTTGCCAATTTTTATTAGCTGTCTTGTGTCAGTAGTAGCACAACAAAAAGAGATACAATGGTTATTGTTACAATGAATGAAAATAAATTAAATTGAACTGTTACCATTGTTGTGGTTCACGTGCTGAATGTTTAAGTCTGTGTGTGACTTTAGCATGTTACCCCACACTATTTATGGATTATATAAACCCAATTAAAAGCATCTCAAGGTATTTATGAAAAATTAAATTAATAGAAGTTAATTAGTGAAAATACACTAATGCTTTAATTAGAAGATAGATCACCTTCTAAAAGCAGCCTATTAATTACTTTTCTTCCCTTGAAATCAAATAACTCTGACGTCATGATGCATTGCTGCATTATCAGGAAAAAAATTATAGTAACATAAACAAAGTTCCAAGTGCCCAACCAAAGGGAACGCTAATCACTATAATGGTGAGTTAAAACCCCCCAGATTTTAGGAAAATAAACATCAATTTATGAAGTTAGCTTATGTGATGTTCTCTCAAATATTTCAGTTGTTTACAGTTGTTGATTTTATTTGCCAATTTTATTTGCTGTCTTGTGTCAGAAGTAGCACAACAAAAAGAGCGAATAAAATGGTTATTGTTACAATTAATAAAAATAAATGAAATTGAACTGTTACCATTGTTGTGGTTCACGTGCTGAATGTTTAAGTCTGTGTGTGACTTTAGCATGTTACCCCACACTATTTAAGGATTATATAAACCCAATTAAAAGCATCTCAAGGTATTTATGAAAAATTAAATTAATAGAAGTTAATTAGTGAAAATACACTAATGCTTTAATTAGAAGATAGATCACCTTCTAAAAGCAGCCTATTAATTACTTTTCTTCCCTTGAAATCAAATAACTCTGACGTCATGATGCATTGCTGCATTATCAGGAAAAAAATTATAGTAACATAAACAAAGTTCCAAGTGCCCAACCAAAGGGAACGCTAATCACTATAATGGTGAGTTAAAACCCCCCAGATTTTAGGAAAATAAACATCAATTTATGAAGTTAGCTTATGTGATGTTCTCTGAAATATTTCAGTTGTATTGACAATTCAAGATGACTGGGAAATGAGTGAATGCAACTAGTCAAAGATAACTGCAGACATGAGAAAATGGGTGAAAAGTTTATTAAGACTATTTTTCTTTTCTTCTTCTTCTGTTGTTATGTTGCACATTAGCAACATATTAGTGCACTACTGCCTCTCACTGCTTTATTAATGTCATTGGTTCATTTGTGGCTACTTTAATATTTTAAGTAAGTCTCACTCAAAACAGTACGTAAATTGATTTATTTGCCTTGAAAGTAGCTGTAACTTAATAAAACCTAGTAAGTATAACAACTAAGTAAATATAACTAATTAAATCTAAGTAAGGTAAACTATTGGATTTTACGGTGTAGATTTGCTTTGTTACATTACATCAGATTTCTTTTTGAGTGTTGTGAGATGATTCTGCGGTCTGCAGTGTTGAGCATTATAACCAATCACACATGATTCTCTTGAGCTTATGAATGCGCCTTGAAAGTAGCTGTAACTTAATAAAACCTAGTAAGTATAACAACTAAGTAAATATAACTAATTAAATCTATGTAAGGTAAACTATTGGATTTTACAGTGCATAAGTCTGTGCATGATACATGACATATGATTATATTTCATATAGGTAATGTTATTTATTCTTATTTTTGTTATCAGTAATGCACATTAGGAATTATATATTGTTTTGTGTTACATTTTATATGATTTAGTTTTACTTTCTATCGTGGCAAGTGTTGTCCCTTCACAAGAGCGTGACACCTGTATTATTATAGTGGATATTAGTACATTTTAATATTATATTATTTAATGAAATATTCAGATTGTGAATGTCACAGTTTCTGTTAGTTTGGACTCTGTGTTTCATTACCCTTTGCCTTGGTTTGTTTGTTGTCACAGGCACTCATTATGTTCAGCTGTGCACTTATTAATCACTTCATTATCACCTGTATTTAAGTTCTCTCTGTTTCAGTTCATTTGGTCCGATCACGACAACTCTACCCTGTGATTGTGGATTACCCGTGTGTTGGATTAAAATACTTCCTAAACCTTCTTGTAACCCGCAGCTACCTGTTTTTAGCGTGCTAGCTATAGTACGAGTGATCAATTTTTATCCAGGACCAGATATCAGAAGATTAGGTCGATTCACTGGAGTGTATAGGATTGATAACATAAATGAATGAAAGAAAGAATTCAGACTCAAAGATAAATGTAAATGAAATGAGATGACAATATATTATTCTTGAGTAAATTAAAATGATGGAAAGGGATTAAAAGCAAAATAAACAATGTCAAACAATAGTTCAGTCACGAAAGATACTGAAATCAAAGTTGAAATATAGATTTTAGAATCAGAATCATATAACCTTCAAGTCAGGAATTCAGATTTCAGACATGTAATATCAAATTCAGTTTCACAATTCAAATGTTGTATCCACATTAAAAAAAAAAAAAAACACAATTTCAAATTTCAAGCTCAATTTCCAAATTTAAATTTGTTCAGTTCCAGTTCAATATGAAAAATTCAAACTCAGTCCAGGGAAAAAAAAATGAGGAAAAATAAAATACCACAGTTCAAGGTGAGTATGTTTTGTCGTACCAGTTCAGCAAAATTATTGTTTTTTTTACTTTCAGGTACGATCACTTAAATGGGTGGCTCGCCATGTCCAAATCACAGAAAGAGCATCCACGGCAGGGACAGATCAGGATTCCAGAGTAGGAATAATGCAACCATAAAACAGGGAAGAAAACAAAAACAAAAAACCCAGCCAAGGGGGAAAAAAAAATAAGATGAAAGAGGATAATAAAGAGTATGTCTTGATTTGGCCTTAATCCAGTTATTTTTTTGTCGTCTTTCTCATGCGTTTCTAGCTGTCAAGTCAAGTCAAGTCACCTTTATTTATATAGCGCTTTTAACAATACAGATTGTTTCAAAGCAACTGAACAGCATTAATTAGGAAAATAGTGTGTCAATAATGCAAAATGACAATAGTAAACAAATTTTTCAGTTAAAGACAGTTCATCATTGAATTCAGTGATGTCAACATCCAGCTCAGTTTAAATAGTATCTTTGCAATCAAATCAACGGTATCGCTGGAAATGAAGTGTCCCCAACTAAGCAAGCCAGAGGCGACAGCGGCAAGGAACCAAAACTCCATCGGTGACAGAATGGAGAAAAAACCTTGGGAGAAACCAGGCTCAGTCGGGGGGCCAGTTCTCCTCTGACCAGACGAACCAGCAGTACGGAAAAATCAATTTAGGACGTAATAAAACAGACGATGAACACTATTAACAGCAATTATTATATGATGCAATCAAACTTATAGCAAAATGTGGTAGTTCTGTATGTTGTTTCAGGGTTGGCATCATCTGAGGTCCTCTGAGGGGTTGGCATCAACAATCTTATGTGTAAGATTGCAAACATTCTCAGATCAAGCTACAGTTTGGGAAACAAAACAAATGCATGCAAAAGGGCAAAGGTCAATCCCACAAGATCAGATGCGCAGCGTATACCCTAGTCTCAGAGATGTGAGAGTTTAGTGCATATTTACCACAGGGCCTCCAGAAGTCTGACAGTGCAAACAAATGCCACATACACTCATTGAACTGTCCTTTCAGAGAATATGAGCAGCAGGGGACTGAACATAACATGCATGTCACATCCTCTATATGAACTTACAGCAGTGGTGTCTCTGCGAGCATCTGCTTCCTATATCCACAGACTGCTGTGAAAGTCTCCAGCAATGTGGTCCTGGAGGGAGGGAGGGATGTGGATCTCAGTACAAGCGCCACACACTTCAGCTCAGATGTTTTCTCATGGCCCTTAAACGGCTCTCAAAAGGGAAGCCTTTATGCTGGAGAGCCAGATCCCGCTCTGCCATCTGTAAATACTATTTTGCATGCCTTTGTCAACAGAGAAGGCAGCCCATCTGTGGGAAGCAGTACGACATGATTTAGCTCTTTTGTTACTCTGAGGACGTGGTGGGTTAAGTCAAGCATGGGAATTCCTCACTGAGTGGGCTTTCCTTCTGATTTTATATGGTTGGAATTATATGAGAACCTCAATGAGCTCTCAGATTTATTGTAGTCCTGCAGGGGTATGAGCAATTATGATTAAATTCACAATTATATTGTTGGCACATGCATTGTTAACACACAGGTGTTTTTATATTCACCTTTTACTCATTTATTGTATTGTATACCCGATCGCATACATTGGTGATAACATGAGCAAAAACCAACCCTATGAGTTTTGGAGAATTTATTTTTCTTTTATCTTGCAGTCTACAAATATATTTAGAAATATGTTAGAAAGTGTTAACCAAAGATCTGAAGAATCAAATGTGACCCTGGACCACAAAACCAGTCATAAGGGTCAATTTTTTGAAATTGAAATCTATACATGATTTGGCCGAGATACAATTATTTGAAAATCTGGAATCTGAGGTTGCAAAAAAATCTAAATAGTAAGAAAATCACCTTTAAAGTTGTCCAAATGAAGTCCTTAGCATTGCATATTGATAATAAAAAATGAAGTTTTGATATATTTACGGTAGGAAATTTACAAAATATCTTCATGGAACATAATCTTTACTTAATATCCTGATGATTATTACCATTAAAGAAAAATCGATAATTTTGACCTATAGAATGTATTGTTAGCTATTGCTACAAACATACCCCAGCGACTTAAGACTGGTTTTGCGCTCCAGGGTGGGTAATATGATCATATTTTCTTGACCTGGTGTCCAGCTGTCCAGTCTGTTTACACCTCTTTCTTTGTCAGTTTCTATTTCTTTAAAGTTTAAGCTTCTAAGGATATTTTTCGCTTCAATAATCTATTTTTTAGATTATTTACAGCATCTAATTCGACTCTTTATTGAATTGACGAATTCAATGTCTCGCATCGCTCTGCATCTTGCTCCGTGTCACCCTCTGCTCTCTCGTTAACTTTTCTGCTCCTCTCGTTAACTTTTATCGGAGGCGGCCTCACGACACGGCCTCACGGCTTTACCGCCGACCTCACCTAATCAAAATTACTTAATTTTTTTTCCTTTCTAAATTTCAAAGTATAATTCAATATATAAAACAACTTTAATCAACATTCTCTTCCTATAAATACTTATGATATATAAAAAATAAAAAATAAACTTTATATAAATTTCAGTGACCTAGTCAGTGACCTGGGTTACACTCTCCCCTCCTGAATGTATGCAGGTCCCTCTGCATCTGAGGTTGAACGGTCACAATGGTAGGTGAACTGTTAAGATGTTCCAGGTTCTCTTCCAGCGAATTTGTAAATGCTGTACTCAGGCCTGACAACAAAGACTGGATCACCATACTGAGAGGATTTCCCAACTGAGGGTATTGAAGTCTTTTTGGAGGTTCATGGGATCTTTGACTGCGTCTTAGACTTCTTACAGGTTGAGGTACTTCATTCTGATCCATCAGAGGACTTCTGGAAATGGTACTTTATTTTTGTGAAGAAACATTATTTCTTCCATCTTCTCCATTTGGGTTTTCTGCTGAGTTGTTATTATCTGTTGATTCCTCTTCATTTTCTCTTACAATTTCTATTTCAGATCCATCTACCAGATCTTCATCAACAGCTTCAACTTCCGTTAAGTACAGTACATTTCTTTCCACAGGTTCAGGTAAGTTTGTGTCATTAACAGGTTCTTGCCGGATAGGATATCCTGCATCCTGCTCTGACGCAGGTTCCACACCTGGTAAGTTCACAGTTCTTCCATTTCTGGTAGAAGTAATTGGGTTTGTATTTGACACAATTCTACTTTCAATTTCCAGTGTGCTTCCAGGAATATAGGATTCACCTGGTTCTTCCATCAGATTCTGAATGCTCACTTTAGATTTCCCTTTCCTCAGGTTCTTTGGTGGAACTGTTTCTGGTTCTGGGTCTCTGAGAGACTTCTTTGGTAAGTGATTGGTAAGGTTTGACAGTATAGACAGGTAAGTCACCAGCCTTCCTAGTTACAACATACACATCAGGTTCCCATTTATCTGCAAGCTTGTGCTTTCCCCTTATACGGACATTTCTCACAAGCTCACGGTCACCCACATCCAAAGCAGAGGCAACAACATGTTGATCATACCTATTTTTGTTACGTGCTGCCACTTTAGAAGCATTTCCAGTTGCGACCTTGTAGCTCTCTTCCAATCGTTTTTTGAGGTTTTGCACATACTTTGAGTGGGATTCAGGCAGACTGTTGACTGGTAGCCCGAAAGCCAAATCAACCGGTAGTCTGGGTTGTCTTCCAAACATAAGTTCGTAGGGCGAGAATTCAGTCAAATCATTCCTCGTGCAGTTGTATGCATGGCCTAGAGGTTTGACGAAATCCTTCCAGTTTGACTTCTCCTTATTACTCAAAGTTCCCAGCATTTGCAAAAGGGTCCAGTTGAACCGTTCTACCGGATTACCCCATGGATGGTAGGGAGTAGTTCTTGTCTTGGATATACCTGCTACCTTGCACAGCTCTTTTATCGTGCGAGACTCAAAGTCTGGACCTTGGTCGCTATGGAGTTTTTCTGGAAACCCATAGTGTACCAGAAAGTTATCCCACAGACTCTTGGCTACAGTCTGGGCTTTCTGATTTCTTGTTGGTACAGCCACAACATACTTTGTGAAATGGTCCGTTATCACCAGTATGTCCTTGGTGTTACTTCGGTCTGGCTCAACCGAAAAGAAATTCATACAAACTAACTCCAATGATCTGCTGGTTTTGATATTTACTAGTGGAGCTACTTTCTCTGGTGGAGTTTTCCGTCTGACACATCGCTCACAGGTTTTCACTTTCTGCTCTATTGCCAAAGACATCTTAGGCCAGAAGAATCTGGATCGAACCAGATCAAGAGTCCGTTCAGTGCCTACGTGACCCATTTCTTCATGCAGCTCCTTCATTACCATGTCACGGAGATTAACAGGTAATGCTAATTGATATGACTCACTTCCTTGCTCTTGCCTTTTCCTGAACAACACTCCATTTTTCAGCTCCAAACGATTCCACTCATTGAACCACAGAGCTAATTCAGGAGATATGGCCTTAGGACAAGGCTTTTTCTTGGATTCCAGCTGCTTGATAACCGTTCCAATTTCTGGATCTGCTCTCTGTCTTTTGCTTAACCCTTTGGGGTCAACAAACGCAGATACGCGTTTTGTGGCATCTTCACCTGATAACACAGAAAATAACTTAAATTACACTTTCAGTTTTGATCTTACAGATAAGAGCAATACATCAGTCGAATCTGTAAATGGTCTACTTTTATTTGTATACACACATAATAACAACAAAACTTTGTGCATTTATAAAATAAAGAAAACAAACAGGGTGCACTGTCTGCCACCTTGGTCTGCGTGATCTTCATTTAGAAACGCGTCATTAAAATGAACTGTAGCTCAGCAAATACTCAACAAAGAGACATGAGAGATATATCTATAGAAAGCTTGACATGTCTACTTTTAAACCAAGCAAGTCTTATCGAAAGCAAATATTCTGTGATAAAGTAATCCATATGAAACCAACGTGATGTCCAGTCTTTCATGTCTCCCTTCATTATATCTAATGCGACCACGCCCACGCGCTATTGGTATTATAATCGTCCATGTGAAGCATGTGGCGTGTAAACGCCCACATCACAGCAAACAAAGCAGCAAGACCTCAAGTTTTTTAATTTTTACTGTTCGCGTCGCACTGAGAGGAATAAGACCGAATTCACCTCAAGAAGCTTTGGATTACCTCAGGAAAAAACAATGCAGCGGCTTGATCCAGCAGTGATCATAAACATGAGTAAGTCTTTTTTTATTAACCTACTTGTATTAGTTTTCACATAATTTGTACACATTTTATTATTTAGACTTTTTCCAAACTATAATTCCTGACTAAATGCATAATCAAGTGAAACATTATGAAGTTTCATTCACAGCATCTAAATGTCTCACGATGCCAGGATGTTTTTTTTAATGTTCTATAACATAGACAGAAATACGATATAAAAGTCATATGAGTTATAATGTTACTAGCCTAATGTCAGTAAGAATGATTAGTCAAAACTTTACTGTGATAGGATATTCTCTGTTCACGAATATAGCCATATATGTTTATAACTATAGTTTTTGGATTGTATAGGCCTACATACAAAGCATGCTTGTGTTTAAGCTTCTTTTCATGAATATCTGCTCTGGTGTAAATATTTTAAATGTGTTATACCCGTGTCTTATGGAGTAATGACGCTGAAATGTTTGAAACTGTTTCAATTTTCGTTTGGGACTGTGTTGTTCTGACAGGAGGAATGTTTCTCCAGATCAGTAAGTATCTTCCTGCTGGAATGCTTGAGGTAAGGCATTTACACCAACAGCAAGAGATTCTATAAGAGTCACTGGTGGGTACAAGGAATCATGGTCATCACACTGCTGGCAAACTTCATGACGTTCACAGATAGCCTTTATTGCTTCTGATGAAACAACTGCCTGTGAGGTATCTGTCAAGTGATGGTAAGCAAATTGCCTGATTCTTTCCCTCTCTTTTCTCATTTCCAGATCATCAGGAACTTCTTCTTGTGGACATCTTGACAATCCATCCGCATTCTGATTCTTACTTCCAGCTCGGTATTGGATCCTAAAGGTAAAAGTCGACAGACTCGACAACCACCTGTAGCTGGTTGCATCCAGTTTTGCGCTCTGAGAAAAGACCTGTTGACATGTTCCACAGGCTCTGAGATCCCTGCCCGCACAAGAACCTGGACCACAGCTAAGACCATGTGATGCACACACTCCCCAAATTATGTGATAGTTATATATATCAGTTTATTACTATCCGTTACCACAGTGAAGTTGGCTCCATACAAGTAATTGTTGAATTTGGTAGTAACAGCCCACTTCAACGCCAATAATTCTAACTTGTGGTCTGGATATTTTGCTTCACTCTTGGTAAGTCCTCGGCTTGCAAAAGCAATGACTCTCATCTGTCCATCTTGTTCTTGATATAGTGCTGCACCAAGGCCGGTGGTACTAGCATCTGTGTGCAACACATATGGCAGCTTGGGGTCAGCAAATCCTAACACTGGAGCAGATGTGAGTTTCAATAACAGTGTCAAAGGCCTGCTGACATTCTTGGGTCCACCTTTCGCCGAACTGTTCCTTTGGATCAAAGTACTGCTTGGTGTCATCCCTCTTCTTCCTGCGATCTTTTTGCAGTGGAGGATATCCTGCAGTACGATCATTAAGGGGTTTCATGATCTTTGAGTAGTCCTGCACAAACCTCCCGTAGTAACTTGAGAATTCAAGGAAATATCTTAACTCCTTTAGATTCTTCGGTCTTGGCCAAGTTTGGAGGGCCTCTACTTTTGAGGGATCAGTTTCCACTCCGTTTTGAGATACGATGTGACCCAAATATTTGACGGATGTTTGATAAAACTTACACTTTTCTGGTGAAAGCTTTAATCCAAACTCTTGGAGTCTTTTGAGCACTTGCATTAATCTTGTCTCATGCTCCTCCAAAGTTTTTGAGAAAACTATGAGGTCATCAATAAACACAAGTACTTCCTTTCCGGTTTAAATCTACCATACAACGTTCCATTAGCCGTTGAAACGTGCTAGGTGCGTTCGTAATTCCTTGCGGCATCCGTTTAAATTTCCAGAAACCTAGTGGGCATACGAAGGCGGTTTTCTGCTTGTCAGCCTCCTCCATCTCAATTTGATAATAGCCCGACTTTAAGTCAAGAACTGAGAACCATCTTGATCCAGTTAAGACTGAAAAAGCTTCTTCCAGGTTAGGAAGGGCATATACATCCTTTATGGTCTGGGAATTTAATTTTCGGGGATGAACTTTAACTTTTCTCGGAGGCGGAGCTAACCTCCGACCTCACCCAATCAAAATGACTTTGGCCAATTTTTTTTCTTTCTAAATTTCAAAGTATAATTCAATATATAAAACAACTTTAATCAACATTCTCTTCCTATAAATACTTAAGATATACCAACAAACAAAAAAAAAATTTGTGACCTAGTCAGTGACCTGGGTTACATTCTTCTTCATCTTCGTGCGTTTATTGATAGCGTAGTGTGATAGTGAAGTTATATGCAACCCCGTAACACCAGAAACTGTAAAACTGGACAATTTCTGGTGAATCTCTTTCAGTTTTTTTTTTTTTTTTTGTTTGTTTTTTTTACACCGTAAATTGGATTGGATAATTTTACAGTGAATAACATAATGAAGCATATTATTGGTAAGTGTATTATGGTACAGTACTATAGTTTCATCTAGTGCAGTATAATGTAGTAATGTAGAGAAGAACAACAAGCTCTCTGAAATCAAAATTGTCCTCTCGTCTGTCACATCGGACAGAATATAGGCTACAGCCAAGGCAATCTGGCATCACTAAACCTTGAGGAGAGCCAAGCGTGACCTCCTCTAGAATGCACCATTGTCCTCCAAGATGGGCTGGATGCCATAGCGCCTCACCTGTAGTGTCCAGTTACCTGCCAAAATGATTGTTTGACCTTTCTGCTTGTGGCCCGTTCTGATCTCTCATGTTTTATTTACGCTGTTCAGAATGCACCCCTGTACCCATGTACTGGAAAGTGATATTGCATCCTCACGCATAAGTCACAAACAAAATATTTTTTTATTAAAATAGTTTTTAATAGATTTTGGCCCTGATTTGTTGCTCTGGTTTCAAGCCGAGGGCTCTCAGGTTTCCAAGACAACACAAACAATTAGCGGAGGCCAAGAAGGGGAGAAGCAGCCTGCTAATTATCCACAGAACCTACTAGAGAACATGGGCACGGATCAGTGCTCCAATCTTCTGCAGGGACCTGCTGCGGCACCCAGACAAAGACTGAAAAGCAATGTTTTTATTTACAGTAAAATATTGTTTAATATTTTATCATTCTTTTTATTACATGTGACACAGTTCTGCAGATTCCATGGTCTTGATCCATTGCCTGGGCCTGAATTTGAATTTAAATGTTGCAATTAAACAGACATTTAGGGATCCCTCAAGGATTATTTCCTTACACAGTTAAACATTTTCCATTCCCCTAATGGTCATTATGTGTTTTATTGGCAGCTAAGACCTGGTAAACTACACAATATCAGAGCCCATCTTCTGGTTTCCTGTTGAGATGAAAGTAAGTGGAAATGGTGATACATTCTGAGCTGCTTGGGGGCCATTCTATTAAAGTGTACATGTGTGTAGTCAAGTGTGTGCACATATAGTCTCAGCCTCAGACGTCATGCCCACGGACCATTAGATGAACGTCTGATGCATATGGCACACAAAAATGGAAACACTTCGAAGTTTCAACGTTGTCATCTGATTGGTTGAATTCTACAGAATTTCCAGAAGACGTGTGTGTCGCGTTCTTTAACGCGCTGCCTGGAAACAAAGATGTCGTGATGTCAAACCCCCTCATGGAAGAACAAAGCTGCCATTTTACAAATGTGACAGTGCTTATCAGGATCAACTAAACACTGGATTTTGTTTGAATGTTAAATAAGTTAAGTTTGTGGCATAAACTCTTTAAACTACGTCCAAGAGTTTAATACACTGGTTTGTTATTGTTGGGACATTTCCACACTCCTAAACATGACGTGGCACAACAAAACAAAAAAAAAATTCTGCTGTCATTCTGAAGGTCTGACTATGTGAGACTAGTGCACATATAACTAGAATACGCTCATCCTTCTAAACCTGTATGAGTTTCTTTCTTTTGTTGAACACAAAATAAGATATTTTGAAGAATTTTAGAAACCAAACAGTTTCGTTAAAAAAATTCTTATATGTTTGGAACAACTTTGTTCACAAGGGTGAATGAATAGTGACAATTTTCATTTTTGGGTGAACTATCCCTTTCAAAGGATAGTCATTTGCAATACATTTACATTTAGTAATTTAGCAGATGCTTTTATCCACAGTGACTTACAAATGAGGACAATAGAATCAATCAAATCAAGAAAAGAGCAATGATATGCAAGTGCTGTGACAAGTCTTGGTTAGTCTAACACAGTACACGTAGCAAGTTTTTTTTTTTTTTAAATAAAAAGAAAACAAGGATAAACAGAATACAGGGTGCAAAGCTGGTCAAGTTTTTTTTTTTTTTGGATAAATAAAAATAAATCAAGTATATAGAATAAAAACAGAGTAGAGAGCGCTAGTGTTAGAGGGTCAAGTGTAGATGGAATAGATGTGCCTTTAGCTATTTCTTGAAGATGACTAAGGACTCAGCTGATCGGATCAAGTTGGGCAGGTCATTCCACCAGGAGGGTACAGTTAAGGTAAAAGTCTGTGAAAGGGATTTTGTGCCTCTTTGGGATGGCACAATAAAGCAACGTTTACTTGCAGAACACAAGCTCCTGGAGTGCACGTAAGTCTGAAGTAGTGAATTTAGGTAAAGGGGTGCAGAGCCAGTGATTGTTTTGAAGGCAAACATCAATTTTATTAATTTAATGCGAGCAGCTTGGTGAACCCGCCAAGAGAGCATTGCAGTAGTCCAGCCTGGACAGAACAAAAGCTTGAACAAGGAGCTGTGTAGCATGTTCCAAAAGAAAGGGCCTGATCTTCCTGTTGAATATGGCAAATCTAACAATGTGGTCATTCAGTGCTATCATTCATTTCATTTTAATTTCAGTTGAAATTTGAGATATTTCGTTGTGTTTATTTTTGTCATTCATTCATTCATTCATTCATTATCATCTTTTTTAATTTCAGTTTTAGTTGTTTTTGTACATGGGAACTGAAAGTGTTTGCCTACCAACATTCTTCAAATTATCACATTCTACAGAATAAAAGAAGTCATACAAGTTTGGAACGACATGAGGGTGAGTAAACGACTCAACTAGTTGAAAAGGAGTTAATTTTTGTAGCTTTGCACATCCTTAATCCAGGCTACAGCATAATTTCGCATTTACCGTTTGACTGGAAATCACCGTGGATATTAGCATTAGATCACAGAGAACTGTTAACACAGCCTGCTCATCTCTGGATTTAAAACAGATGTTCCTCTCACCTGATCATTAAGCGTGGGAATTTCTTGGCCACAGTACTGTTTGTAAAAGGAATAAAAGTTTTGCCCTTTAGTCATTTATACAATTAGCACATTATGTTTTCAAACCTTATATGTCAGCCTTATGTTGGTACATACAATTGTTTTATAGTAGACCATAGTTTTTAAATATAATTAAGAAATAAAGACTTTTTCCAATTTACCATTTGCTGATAACAGTCAAAGGCATTTTCACATTCGGGCTGATTGTGCCACCTGGTGGGGAATCCAGTACTACACATAGAACAGAACATAGCCTCATATGCTCAGTTTATGTCATGCCCCACATATATTCCTTCAACATTGTGCTTCTACTATTCATTAAAAACATCATAAAATATTTTTGGAGAACAAATATATCATATTTAATGTGCAAAAACAAATCAGCTTTGCTATTTAAGCTCTGAATAAATCACAACCATTTCAATTACAAAGCTCTATAGGGATTTCTGTAAAGAAAAGTGTTTAACTCCTTAACTTAATTTGAATCCTACATGCAATCCTACATGAGCTGATTTTGATCAACAGTTGATCTGTTACACTCAGTCAGTTGTATTCCCATATTCCCACTGAATAAGCAATTTATTATTATTATTAGTAGTAGTAGTAGTATGAGAATAATAATAACTTAATAACTTTTTTTAAATCCAAACAGAAACACGCAGATTTTTTTTTTTGTCATCAATTAGGCTACAATTGCATGTTTGCATTTGTGTTTTAGGCCTGTAGTCAACTGTGTGAGAGGAAAACATTACAATTAACATTAAAGATCAAACCAAAATAATGAAAGTGAAAACTGATTTGTGGCAAGTAGTTAGAGACCCTTCTGAATCTAATAGGGCACACCTGCTCGTCATCAGCACAAAGTATGAAACATCTAATAATAATATATATTACAAAGTTTTCATTTTCAGTTTTGAAATAAACTTTTTATTACTAATAAAAAGTTTTATTAGTAAGATTTTCCTTTTTTTTATGAGTTCATCTTTATTGAGAGTCTTATAGGGTTATACAGTTTTAGCAAATATATCTTTCTTCTACAATATCTGACCACAATAAAAAAGTCATGAAGTCATATGCAAGGTTATAGTCAGAGAAATTATATTGATAAACCAGATATTGTTGTAGAGATCTTGCAATTTTTCATATTTCATGTCAACAGTGTTACACAAGATTATATTGTTCTAGCTTTCTTTTTTTTTAGCTTTTTTTTTGTGCTTATTCATTGGTCATAAATAGGCAGATAAGGAGCCATGTATGTTATTCTGCAGTCTGCTTATTTCCTGTCGAATTAAACTACTTCCAGTTCCTCTGACCTAGTGAATTCCTCTGGTTCAATGGGACGGCATGCATGAATAATTATCAGGTTATATAATGAGTGGTGAACATTTTCCCTTACTTTTTTTTTTTCTTATTTTGTACAAATTCCATAATTTAACCTAGTTTAATGGACATGTTGAAAGCCAATAAGAACAGAATCTGTGATCAAGTAATTCTTGATAATTTGTACTGTCAGTTATATACATACACAGCAGAATGTAAGTATTTAAAATTATTTTTACATTTCATAAATAGCGGAACAACAAGTCTAATTTACTGAAACAAATATCTAGTGTAAATCTGAGTAGCCATTCTGTAACTTCAACATTCCAGAGTCTCAGATTAACCTCAATCTCTACATACAATCCACAATTTAGCCTCCAAATTGAAGTGTTGTTTCTTATTTCAGAGTTTTTTTTTTTTTGCTGTTAATGGAATATAATGAGACCTGTACTAATGTTGAAAGAGATAGAGAGAGAGAGAGAGAGAAGGAGAATTCTACTTTCTACTTTAAGAGTCCTGTTTAAAGTCCATTCATCAGAGACACATTTGTTGCCCAGGCTGAAGTGCAACACGGACAGGGTTGGTTTTACTCGTCTCCAGGGTTCTTATACATTGTGGTGTCTGGACCCATCTTACTTTGAATCTGACCCACTTTTTGTAATATTAATGCTTTCCTTTTTGGGAGTATAATAGCCTAACACAATAAATAACTAGTGTCACACAAACTTTAAATTAGCTGGAATTTAATTGATCACAAAACATTTCCCGATGTCCTCCAGCAAAGTACATTGTACAATAACATTTGATAAATATGTCATAAATTAATATATAATATAACATAATATAATATTTTTTGAATATTAGTTATTGTAAAATAAACCGAGTGTAACTTAAAGATGCACCAAGTAAAATTCCAAGACTACAGTCATATCAGTAACCTAAAAAAGTATTATATAAAGTGGGTCGCCCCATCAGGGTGGCCACCATGTTGAGATCACATGACCTGCCTCTCATTTAATTGTTGAAGAAATGAATCATGGGTGATAAACCCACTGCAATTGTAGGATATTTTTACAATGGCAGTGGTAACTGAAAACTCTTTCGCTTTGTGCTTAATCCACACCACAAGATGTCAGTCTAACATCACCACACACAAGCACCCCATTAAAATATAAGGCTACGTCAGTCCATTGATTACAACAACAGTAAATCATACTTTAAATGCATTAGAGATCAGTGCTGTCTCCGATAACCTTTCTATGAATCAGAAACTGTCCATGTAGAACATAAACACCTGTTCTTTTAGAGTTAAATTCCGTCCCAGAGTGTGTAATTATTTTTAGCTCGACTGTTGGATCATTTAGAAAGGATTTTGTCTGATTGGTCTAATCTTCCTCAGTAGGTCTCTGGCACAGGAGGCATTAACACAACTTGACATCCCATTTAGCAGTAGGGCAATCACATACAAGTGCTCTGCTCAGGAGTTGGCTCATGTAGCTGTATTCATCCTGATCCTAGACCAGCTTTGTTGTTAATCATTATAATTTAGGAGCAGATATGCTTGTGCAGTATGCATTATATTTGTTGTATACTTAATATTTTGTCAAATTAAATAGGTAAACCAAGTATTCTATGCATAAATACACATACATTTGCACAGGCAGAAATGTTAGTGCTAGTAGTGTGGTAGTATGCGCTTACAAATACTGCCAAGGTTAGCAGAGATTTCATTGGCTTGGACTGAAACCAATCATTCCATATTCACTTGTGATTGAGTAAGCTTTGTGCAGTTGCGTCTCATCTCACCCATGCATGAAATGCCATAGCAGAGATACACGCTCCAGTGGAATAAAGCTTGTAACAGGATGAAAACGGAACAAAGTTTGAATTAAATCAGTCGAGTTAACAAGACACATCAAAACAGAGCACTTCACTGCATTAGGTTATATTAAGAATCACAAATGTTTGCATGACTTCTCTTACAGTTAGGACTCAGTTCAGAAGCCTGATTGAAAAAGTGAAAGAGGGGTCTTGTGATGTGAGGGTCTATAACTGCAGGGTCCAGTCGAGGTATTCAGCTCATGCCAAGTGGCCCGGAAGCTGGCAGAGAGGATGAAATTACAGCTCTGACAAGCTGACATATTCAGCTCTCTTACTGAGAGCACTGCTTTCTGTGCTGCACCTCAGACATTACTGAAGAACTCTCATTCCAATGGACTATTGAAACAACAATGTGCTCAAGGGGTGTCAGCATTCTTGCATTGCTTCAAATATGATTTTTTAGGTAGCATATGATCCACCATGAACAGAATAAGATGGCTGTGAACCTTAAAATAAGTCTATATTTTGACCAGTTAACAGTATGCTGAATTGGTCTGGTACCATTCTGCATGTGGGACTTTCCTTGTACTGGAGAGGAATTTGCAAGCTCATTGCTAGACTATTATCGTCTGCTTTTAGATAGTGTGCCTTGCAAGTAAATTAGTATTACTCCATAACCTCTGCCCTGCTGCTAGACTCAAGGGAAAAATATAGGGCTGTTTCTTTATGAACCCTGTGGACTTTTAGACAATAAACTTCTTAATCTGTCAGTTATTATTATTATTATTATATTTCTGAAAGTTATGAACATTTTCATCACAGTGTCATGTCCACCACATCTTACATTATGTATTTTCATTCTGTGATGAAAATGACATTAACTTCTAGCATTTTATCTACCCTAACAGATAATTACATAATATTTTCACACTTTCTACTAAATTTGATCAAATTACTTTAAAATTGACTTCACAAAATTGAATCACGTTTCATATTTCATCTCAAGCTCAGTGACAATGCTCTCTACTCACTATAGTAAACAGGTGCTGTATATTAAAATAAAATTGTATTAGAGACACAACGGCTGTTTATGGTGCAAGTTACTCCATAAACATAAAATCAATCAATCAATCAATCAATCAATCAATCAACTCCTGGTAACATAAAAGTGCCCAAAGATGAAGAAAACCCACATACACAATACACCTATAACTGTTTTCACAATGGGAAAAGAGGGAGTTATGGTCCTGGATGCTGATAAGTCAATCCAGTGCTAATTTACAGAACAGCTGTTCAACTAGCTACATGCCTATATGTCAGTACAATACAACAGAGTTCCTTATCCATGAGGTGGATCAAGGTTTATTTAATTCTGACTGTGACTCCTCCCTGATAAATCTGACACTTGATTGCACAAGCAAATGGCTCAGACACAGGTAATCAGAAGAGGCTCCTGTATCCTATAATCCTCTAGTAACCCTCTCTACAGCAGCTGTCAGCTATCACTTGCAGAACTGAGCAATGAGTCAACTTCAGTCACCACCACACCCTCCATCCACACCTTCCCAGCATGCTGTCCTCCCCATAGCTCAAATATTTGTCAATGTTACTACTACAATACTTCACTGGTTACATATCACCCAAACACTCAAAACACCAACAATGGGCTTTTGGGTTAATCTGAAACTTGTGGAAACTAGAGCAATTTGGTTTTAAATGGTATAAAATACTATGATGTAAAATGTCAGCAGCATTTAAAGTGCCCTGGATCAATTGCATTTAGACAGTTTAAACAAGTGAAAGCATCTTGAATGTTGACTTCTATAACAAAATAAGTCTTTTTTTTTTCTAAAATGTGCATTCACAATTAAGTATATCTTCTGGAAAACACATTCATAATTATATTAAAAAAGGTACTACTGTACATATTAAAATGGTTTAAAGACAAATCAGCAGTACCTTGAATGTTTGGTGATGATTCTGATGTAAACAAACCATACAAATCCCTTAAGACACATCATGTTCAAAACAAGCCATGGCCTGAGTCATCCACTCTACAAACTCAGTTACTGGTTAATAAAAAGTACAAAAGCGTACTTACTTTCTTGCCATAGGACGCCCCCATGCTGATACTTTGGGGTGGGATGAGGTTGCTGTCTGTCCAGTAGGCCCAGACTCCAGAGATTTCCTTGTGAACTCTACAAACTCTACTTCTCTCCTTGACTGGAGCTGTGTCCACTTTGGCTCCACCAGGGAGGGAAGGAGGGAGGGAGTGGGGTGAATTAAGACAGAAAAACTCTCTCGCTCTCCCTGGCACCTCGACAGCAGTGGGGTAGTCCGGGAAATGTGACTAGTTAGGTTAGATTATAATGAGTAGGTTTCTCTGAGATTTTTTGGCTTGACAAAAAGGACCAGCTTGTAAGCATGAGATAGCTATTTTGTCATCATTGGTTTAGCTTTAAACAAACTGAAATCAAACTGAGCGTGTGAGTCATAGTAAACCAGACCATCTGTGGCACCTGTTACTCTACTTTCCTTACAGGACTTATCCATTGCAATACGATTATGCTAATTGTCAGTGACAGAGTAGGAAGTCTTGGGAAAGGCTCATGGTGGGATGGCCTCGGAATAACTGTCAGTATTCAGGGAAGGGGTCTGATTTTTGCTGGTATTATGAAGGCATGGGTGGTCTGCTTTGTATTTACATTAGAGGAAAAAAGTAATGAACCGTGTTGTGGTCACTTAGGGAATCCGACCAAAAAAGGGACACCTGCCATTGGAATTTACAGGATTAAAGAGTATTATTTTACAATATATTAGTGTAGTCAGAAATTTGCTGTGCATCCTGGGTGATTTTCTTACAAATGACTGTGAATGAACAGCAGAAAGATGTAACAGTAATTTCACAGTAATTTACTGATCTTCGTTTACTGTGAATTCATATTATAAAGTTGTCTTTAACTGTACCACTGTTAAATTTAAGCTAAATTTAGTCGTTTACTACTGTAATTGTTTTGAAGTCACTATAATGATGATTGATGATCCCATTTGTTTATGCTCTTTGACCTTGCATATTCATATTCAAATTGCTGATCTAGTTATGTCAGAAGTGTGAAAAATGAAAGCATTTGTCAAAATGATAACAAGCTAGAATATGAAATAAGCTAATTGCCTGGATTTAAGATAGTTGTACTCTTCTTAGCAAGAACATGAGGATTTTATTTTAGCATTATTCAAGCATGAATATTAATCAATAACTTATTTGATATTCATAACTGTTTGTGGATGGATCTTTCACAATAGTGAAGCAACTGCTGAGAAACATCTTTGAAAGATGTGACATCAATACTCGACATACAAAACACAGCAATGGTAAAACTCAACAAATAAAAACAACACTTACAACATAAACCAACATTACAAAATAAACCAGCAACAAAAACTGCTGAAAATGAACCAAAACAAGTTCAATAGCACAGATAAAACCAACAATAATAATAATAATAATAATAATAATAAAAAAAACATCTATTCATGCTGCATTGCATGGTGGGTGCCTTCATAGTACATATGCACTGCAGAAACACATTATGATGCTGTTTTTTACAAGAAATATTTGAGAGTGGAGTTAGAAACAAGAGAAGTCCAACTGTGAAACTACTGTGAAAGTGAAACAATTATTAACCTGGAATATACTGTAATTTCACACTAACATTTTTAACAGTGTAATTGGCCAGTTAGATGACATCACAGAGGCATTCTGAGCTGAGAATCAAAAGGTTGGTAAAGGTGGTAAAATTTATTTTAAATTTTAAATACCTATGTACAATTTATTTGAGTGTATATGATATTCACTTTTCTGTTGAAATTTATTAGTATAATCTGAGATGTGTTGGAATACAATTTAAATCACTGCTTTGTGTTGGTTTTGTGTGTGTGTGTGTGTGTGTGTGTGTGTGTGTGTGTTTTCATGTTTGCATTTCAATATTATTGTATAAGCTTAACTTTTGTTGCATAATATATTTCAAAATGTGCTTTATTCCTGATGGCAAAGCTGAATTTTCAGCAGTCACTACTCGAGTTTACAATAACACATGCTTCTTCAGAAATCATTCTAATATGCAGAGTTTTCTTATTATTATCATTGCTGAAAAGAGTTTTTGTTGCTCAGGGGCTCGAGCCCCTGCCCCTTTAATCGCTGGCGCGAAAGAGCCCTTTCGGGTGATATAGGTCCCTTCCCCCGGACCGTGATTTCTGATTGAGAATCGCGAATCGCGAATTGTACCGAGGTGGAAGGACACTTTTCTCCTGCCCCTCCGGAGGTCTGTGCACGCCACTGCTTTGCAGGACAGTGGGTCAGCAGGAGCAGGTTTGAAGTCCTATGATCTAAGCTCAGTAATGCAAAAGGTCAATGGTGATTTTGCCCAGTGCAAAAACAAACAGAGCATTACTGCCATCTGCTGGTGATGCATAGACTCTCCAGAAGCTTAATCAAAGTATTAGCTTGCTCTCTCTGTACAAGTGATTGGTTGTGCAAGACATTCTGGAAGCAACGAAAGCACATAATTTCACAATTAATTATTTAATTCATCCATCCATCCATTAATTAATTCATTCATTGTTAAGAACTGACATGATCAGCCTTGCTTCAGGAGATCAACCTATCCGCAGAGTTTAGATCACAAAAGCTGGCTAACTAAGATCTAAGTAATGTGAAAATTTGAGGTAGGTGTGTAGAGAAAGCATCTCACTCCTGCTGTGTTCCATTCTGAAGGGCTCATCCCTTATGCCCTTATCCCTTCGAAGGGTTTACCCTCCAGAGCTTTGAAGAGAAGAAGGGTGTAGAGGGTCAACAAACTCTTTCATTAAAAACACAATTCTGCATCATCTTCCAGAGCCAATTAAGCAGGCACCATAATCACACAATTAAACCTGAGCAAAGAATCATGGGAGCTAAGTGTCTATCAGTTGTACCCTTCAAAATCCTTCATTCTGAAGGGCCCTTTGAAGTGGCCGTTTCAGTGTGGTACCCTTTTTTTCTGTTGTTGTTTATGAGGGATACATTAACTTTCTAACAGACTAATTCAATATAATTAGTCGTTTTCAGTTTGTTAAAATAAAAATATCTAAACAGATCACAGAAAACATCCTTAAAACAAAAGAATATTCAGTTGAAAGCTGTAAACCAACCTGCATGAAATGATTTCATTTGGCAGACGCTTTTATCCAATGCAACTTTCAACTGAGGAATACAACAAGTGATGTGTCATAAGATCAGAGGTGGAAAGAGTACGAAAATATTATATTCAAGTAAAAGTACCATTACATTAATAAAATTTTACTTAAGTACAAGTAAAAGTACCAGTCTAAAAATCTACTCAAGTAAAAGTAAAAAGTAGCTCGTTTAAAATTTACTCAGAGTAAAAATTACTTAGTTACATTTTAACAGTGGGAGGGAGGCAAAAATGGTATAGGCCAAGGGTGTCAGTTCCTGGAGGGCCACAGCCCTGCACAGTTTATATATAACCCTAATTAAACACATCTGATCCAGCTAATCTAATCATATAGGCTTATTTCAAAACTACATGGTATGTGTGTTGGAGCAGGGTTGGAACTAAACTCTGCAGGGCTGTGGCCCTCCAAGAACTGAGTGTATGTTTACATGACAACAACATACTAAAAACGCAAAAGATTTTTCTTTGTGTTTTTTTTTTTTTTTTTTGCAGACAGAAGACAATGTTGTCTACACACTCTCAGTTCACATGGATCCGCAAAAAGACTTAAATTAAGATTTAATTTTAAGACTTAAAATTGTATTATGCATGCCAGGTCAGTAGTTGGTGATGTCACAGTTTTCACAAATTCACATTTTCATAGTTTACGCAGGTATAGTCTCAGCCTTAGACGTCACACCCACAGACCGTTGGCTAAACGTCTGATGCATATGGCACACAAAAGTGGAAACACTTCAGGAGTTTCGAAGTCGTCATCGGAAGGTTGCTGTCTGTCCAGTAGGCCCAGACTCCAGAGATTTCCTTGTGAACTCTACAAACTCTACTTCTCTCCTTGACTGGAGCTGTGTCCACTTTGGCTCCACCAGGGAGGGAAGGAGGGAGGGAGTGGGGTGAATTAAGACAGAAAAACTCTCTCGCTCTCCCTGGCACCTCGACAGCAGTGGGGTAGTCCGGGAAATGTGACTAGTTAGGTTAGATTATAATGAGTAGGTTTCTCTGAGATTTTTTGGCTTGACAAAAAGGACCAGCTTGTAAGCATGAGATAGCTATTTTGTCATCATTGGTTTAGCTTTAAACAAACTGAAATCAAACTGAGCGTGTGAGTCATAGTAAACCAGACCATCTGTGGCACCTGTTACTCTACTTTCCTTACAGGACTTATCCATTGCAATACGATTATGCTAATTGTCAGTGACAGAGTAGGAAGTCTTGGGAAAGGCTCATGGTGGGATGGCCTCGGAATAACTGTCAGTATTCAGGGAAGGGGTCTGATTTTTGCTGGTATTATGAAGGCATGGGTGGTCTGCTTTGTATTTACATTAGAGGAAAAAAGTAATGAACCGTGTTGTGGTCACTTAGGGAATCCGACCAAAAAAGGGACACCTGCCATTGGAATTTACAGGATTAAAGAGTATTATTTTACAATATATTAGTGTAGTCAGAAATTTGCTGTGCATCCTGGGTGATTTTCTTACAAATGACTGTGAATGAACAGCAGAAAGATGTAACAGTAATTTCACAGTAATTTACTGATCTTCGTTTACTGTGAATTCATATTATAAAGTTGTCTTTAACTGTACCACTGTTAAATTTAAGCTAAATTTAGTCGTTTACTACTGTAATTGTTTTGAAGTCACTATAATGATGATTGATGATCCCATTTGTTTATGCTCTTTGACCTTGCATATTCATATTCAAATTGCTGATCTAGTTATGTCAGAAGTGTGAAAAATGAAAGCATTTGTCAAAATGATAACAAGCTAGAATATGAAATAAGCTAATTGCCTGGATTTAAGATAGTTGTACTCTTCTTAGCAAGAACATGAGGATTTTATTTTAGCATTATTCAAGCATGAATATTAATCAATAACTTATTTGATATTCATAACTGTTTGTGGATGGATCTTTCACAATAGTGAAGCAACTGCTGAGAAACATCTTTGAAAGATGTGACATCAATACTCGACATACAAAACACAGCAATGGTAAAACTCAACAAATAAAAACAACACTTACAACATAAACCAACATTACAAAATAAACCAGCAACAAAAACTGCTGAAAATGAACCAAAACAAGTTCAATAGCACAGATAAAACCAACAATAATAATAATAATAATAATAATAATAAAAAAAACATCTATTCATGCTGCATTGCATGGTGGGTGCCTTCATAGTACATATGCACTGCAGAAACACATTATGATGCTGTTTTTTACAAGAAATATTTGAGAGTGGAGTTAGAAACAAGAGAAGTCCAACTGTGAAACTACTGTGAAAGTGAAACAATTATTAACCTGGAATATACTGTAATTTCACACTAACATTTTTAACAGTGTAATTGGCCAGTTAGATGACATCACAGAGGCATTCTGAGCTGAGAATCAAAAGGTTGGTAAAGGTGGTAAAATTTATTTTAAATTTTAAATACCTATGTACAATTTATTTGAGTGTATATGATATTCACTTTTCTGTTGAAATTTATTAGTATAATCTGAGATGTGTTGGAATACAATTTAAATCACTGCTTTGTGTTGGTTTTGTGTGTGTGTGTGTGTGTGTGTGTGTGTGTGTGTGTTTTCATGTTTGCATTTCAATATTATTGTATAAGCTTAACTTTTGTTGCATAATATATTTCAAAATGTGCTTTATTCCTGATGGCAAAGCTGAATTTTCAGCAGTCACTACTCGAGTTTACAATAACACATGCTTCTTCAGAAATCATTCTAATATGCAGAGTTTTCTTATTATTATCATTGCTGAAAAGAGTTTTTGTTGCTCAGGGGCTCGAGCCCCTGCCCCTTTAATCGCTGGCGCGAAAGAGCCCTTTCGGGTGATATAGGTCCCTTCCCCCGGACCGTGATTTCTGATTGAGAATCGCGAATCGCGAATTGTACCGAGGTGGAAGGACACTTTTCTCCTGCCCCTCCGGAGGTCTGTGCACGCCACTGCTTTGCAGGACAGTGGGTCAGCAGGAGCAGGTTTGAAGTCCTATGATCTAAGCTCAGTAATGCAAAAGGTCAATGGTGATTTTGCCCAGTGCAAAAACAAACAGAGCATTACTGCCATCTGCTGGTGATGCATAGACTCTCCAGAAGCTTAATCAAAGTATTAGCTTGCTCTCTCTGTACAAGTGATTGGTTGTGCAAGACATTCTGGAAGCAACGAAAGCACATAATTTCACAATTAATTATTTAATTCATCCATCCATCCATTAATTAATTCATTCATTGTTAAGAACTGACATGATCAGCCTTGCTTCAGGAGATCAACCTATCCGCAGAGTTTAGATCACAAAAGCTGGCTAACTAAGATCTAAGTAATGTGAAAATTTGAGGTAGGTGTGTAGAGAAAGCATCTCACTCCTGCTGTGTTCCATTCTGAAGGGCTCATCCCTTATGCCCTTATCCCTTCGAAGGGTTTACCCTCCAGAGCTTTGAAGAGAAGAAGGGTGTAGAGGGTCAACAAACTCTTTCATTAAAAACACAATTCTGCATCATCTTCCAGAGCCAATTAAGCAGGCACCATAATCACACAATTAAACCTGAGCAAAGAATCATGGGAGCTAAGTGTCTATCAGTTGTACCCTTCAAAATCCTTCATTCTGAAGGGCCCTTTGAAGTGGCCGTTTCAGTGTGGTACCCTTTTTTTCTGTTGTTGTTTATGAGGGATACATTAACTTTCTAACAGACTAATTCAATATAATTAGTCGTTTTCAGTTTGTTAAAATAAAAATATCTAAACAGATCACAGAAAACATCCTTAAAACAAAAGAATATTCAGTTGAAAGCTGTAAACCAACCTGCATGAAATGATTTCATTTGGCAGACGCTTTTATCCAATGCAACTTTCAACTGAGGAATACAACAAGTGATGTGTCATAAGATCAGAGGTGGAAAGAGTACGAAAATATTATATTCAAGTAAAAGTACCATTACATTAATAAAATTTTACTTAAGTACAAGTAAAAGTACCAGTCTAAAAATCTACTCAAGTAAAAGTAAAAAGTAGCTCGTTTAAAATTTACTCAGAGTAAAAATTACTTAGTTACATTTTAACAGTGGGAGGGAGGCAAAAATGGTATAGGCCAAGGGTGTCAGTTCCTGGAGGGCCACAGCCCTGCACAGTTTATATATAACCCTAATTAAACACATCTGATCCAGCTAATCTAATCATATAGGCTTATTTCAAAACTACATGGTATGTGTGTTGGAGCAGGGTTGGAACTAAACTCTGCAGGGCTGTGGCCCTCCAAGAACTGAGCTTGACACCCCTGGGATAGACCTATAAATCTCAAACCAGTTGTTTTTAATTAAAGGAATCAGTTATTTAGAATAATAAGATATTTGGGCTGTTACCAGGCAAATTAAATCAGTATCAACAAAATGTATCTTTTCAATGCAGAGGAAACACAGAAGCTTCATCGGAAGTGGCATTTAGGTGTATTTACACACTTGTTTATACAGGATATGAATGCATTTAACCTGCATTTACAAATGCAGAAATAATGTGTTGATGTATAAGACATAAAATGTTGAATACTCATTTGAAATTAATTAATTATAAAATTATAATAATAATATATATATATATATATATACTTTAAATGTGAAATTAAAACCGCCAGTAGGTGGCAGCAATTCACTGTTAATAAGTGAGTCATTGCGATTGAACCGAATCATTTAAACGGTTGATTCATTCAGGAATGAAACACCGTCATTGCTCAGAGATGCAAAACTGTGCTATGGTGGCTGTTTGAAATTATTTTTGTTGTCGAAATAGAGCAAAAACAGGCAATATGGTGTCTAAAACGCAAGCCTCTTAATTAACTTATTGTTTATTGAACTGTTGTACAAAAAAAAATCTATATGTAATCATGCTGAATTTTGGAGGGAAAAACGGCACTCTTCGTGTGATATTGATTTACTATATGACATTATATAAATATATAAATGTTCTGCCCCTATATCTTCAATTTTGTGATCATTCTAAATGCATTTTAACAGACTGAATCACGCAGTGAAAGAACGGTTTTTGGCAAAATACTGAATGACAAATTGCACATCGTTAAAACAACAATTACGATATTATCGCAGACTATATATATATCGCACACCCTGCCAGTAACGCAAGTAAATGTAATTCGTTACTTTCCACCTCTGCATAAGATGGCAATAGACACGAGAAGTGCCCATTATACAAGGTTTCAGTCATCGTTCAAAATAGTAAAAAGCTAGGACAGGAGTATAATAAGAGAACAGAAAAAGTGAAGGCATATTTTTTTTTATAATTTATTTTTTAATTATTATTATTGGAGGCAGTTAGATGCTCACGGAAGAGATGAGTTTTCAGTTGTTTCTTGACTGTTGTGAGGGATTTGGCTGTTTGGATGGAGTTGGGTAGGTCATTCCACGATGAAAGAAAACATCCTTGAGAGTGATTTTGTTCCTCTCTGAGATGGGACCACGAGCCACCGCTAATTTACCAACTGCAGGCTTCTGAAGGAGGGTGCAGAGCCTGTGGCAGTTCTGTAGGCAAGCACCAATGTTTTGAACTTGATGCGAGCCACGACTGGAAGCCAGTGCAGAGAGATGAGAAGCGGTGTGACATGAGCACTCTTGGGCTCATTTAAAACAAGACATGCTGCTGCATTCTGAATCATTGAGGTCTGATTGCACTTGTAAGACCAAGAAATGACATGGGCCTGTACGAGAAGCTGTGTTGCATGCTCTGTTAGGAAGGGCCTGACTTTCCTAATGTTGTGTAGTGAAAACCTGCATTTTCGTGCTGTTTTTGCAGTGTGATCAGCTGATCATCAAGGATCACCCCAAGATTCCTGGCCAAACTTGATGGGATTATAGTTGATGAGCCCAGTTGGAGGGTTAACTGGTGCTGTACTGATGGGGTGGCTGGGAAGATGAGAAGTTCTGTCTTTGCCAGGTTGAGCTGGAGGTGATGCTCTTTCATCTATGCAGAGATGTCTGTCAGGTTGAAATGAGAGTTAGAGCTGCATGCCATCAGCATAGCAATGATAGTAAAAAACATACACATTATGATGGGTCCCAGTGATGTAGTGTATATAGAGAAAAGGAGGGGCCCAAGAACTGATCCCTGAGGAACCCCAGATGTGCTGTGTTGATGTGATTTGGAGACCTCTCCTCCACAAGCCTCCCTGAAGGACCTACCTGTGATGTAAGACTAAAACCAGTTAAGTGCAGTTCCAGTGATGTCCAGCCATGAGAGGGTAGATAGAAGGACTTGATAAATATCAGTGTCAAAACAAATCATCTCAAGAACCTAACAATGCCTTTTGAAAGCAAAAGTTGCACAGTAAACCTTTATCTCTGTCATCAGTCATGTCTTTGTTTTGCTCTGATGAGGAGGTAATTCTCCTCACTGTTGGTTTAGGCATCAAGATGTGCAAACTATTTTATTTCTTTATTGTAGTCAATAAAGAATTGGGTTACACTTTACTTGAATGGGTGTGCATAAGACTGACATGACACCTTCATAATCATGACATGACACCTACATAATCATGACATGACACATGTCATGAATATGAAGGTGTTTTATGCATGTTTATGACAACTGTCATTAAGTGTCATTCGCTCAGTTATGTAATTTTTAATGCAAAGATGACATTGTTTGAGATGTCTTTGTTATGGGCTATGGTTAGGGGTAAGGGTAGGGGTAGGGTTAGGTCAAATAATGTCATATTTGCATTAAAAATGACATAACTGAGCGAATGACTCTTAATGTCAGTTGTCATAAACATGCATAAAACCTCCTTCATATTCATGACATGTGTCATGTCATGATTATGAAGGTGCCATGTCAGTCTTATGCACACCCCTTCAAGTAAAGTGTTACCAAGAATTGTTTTAAAGAAGGCAACACAATTGATTTTACTCTGACCATTAGCTATTACGAATGTTAAAGGTCATGACACATGAGTGCTTGTTGAGCATTAGGTGAAAAAAAAAATCTTATTAAGAATTATTAGGGTATGTGTCCATACAAATACTGACTTGCAAAACAAACAAACAAACAAAAAAAACCTGAGAAATATTAACTGGAATTAAATGTCACAACTAACTCCAGTCTCTCCTATAGTAGGCCATCATTATCACTTTAATGGACTACTGAGAAAATATGAAGCATGCAGGAAATTAGACCTGCTTACAGCACACATATTGAAACTTGCATTTATTTGCAATAAATACATATTATAATCCCCCATTCCCCCTTTTTTTTTCAATGTACTTGTATTTTTCAAAGATGCCAATAAATTGATTTTACTGAGTTCATTAACTTTTACGAATGTTAAAGGTCATGACACACGAGTGTCTGTTGAACATTAGGAGAAAAAAAAAATTGTTATTGCCAGTCCATTCTGTATCCAACCATTAATAGTGCCAATTTACCTTGAGAGCCAGCATATGACTTAAAAAAGTCATTTTTCTTTCTGATATCATTCACCTCTGCAACACTGCTTTCCTCCTTAAATAGAATTACATCAAGAGGAACACATAGTTACTTGTGAGACAGGCCAGTACATAGTACTGAGGTAAAAACAGCTAAATAGTAAATATTGTATCATATTTCTAATAACTTAACTTAATAACCACATCCGTGTGGGGAAATGTGAATGAATGAATGAATGAATATTTTCATTGCATGTCAACATGAGTTAACACAATCAGATACAAAAAATATGTCTCAAGTCTTTATTAGAAAGACTGACAAATCTAGCTTTCACTTAAGTTGAATAGAGGCTGGTTTCAAACTGCCTCATATTTTTTGTCAGATGGAATAATCAGATACAAAAAAAATAATGTCTCAAGTCTTTATTAGAAAGACTGACAAATCTAGCTTTCACTTAAGTTGAATAGAGGCTGGTTTCAAACTGCCTCATATTTTTTGTCAGATGGAATAATCAGATACAAAAAAAATAATGTCTCAAGTCTTTATTAGAAAGACTGACAAATCTAGCTTTCACTGTGGCTTATATAGCCGCCGCCTGATGATATATATATATATGAGTGACAGAGTTGACACATCAGGTTGTGAAACAGAAAATAAGGAAAAATAATTAACAAATTATTTAAAAAAAATAGTTATTGTCAATTGATCATTGAATAATGTCAAAGTGGAAATATTGCTTTTTTTTCCAAAAAATAATTGCAGATACAGTAAAACTGTGGGACAGGTTTTGTAAAGATCAGTTGCAGGTTTAGGCCTATTAAAGCACCTGGCTTTTAGCAGATGATGTTAAATCACCTATTTTCTCCTCTGTTCTCGCATACCTTCTGCTCCTCGGATGCATTTACAAAAGAAACAGTCCATAATTGGCTCTAAAAAATCTTTGCTCCACTGATGAGGACAAAAATCCTTTCCTTGCCTTTGCTTTGCTGTATTGAGATAAGTCTTTTGTTTTGTTCTTTGGGGAGGAAGGATTTAAGAACAAACTTAAGTTGCATTTTAACCAAACAAAGTTCTTAAAAAATAATAAATTAAAAAGTATTGTGGAAAAAGCTAAGCAAATGTACATGCATTGAGCCTTTGCCAGTGAAAACGTCACAAATATTTTGTTCCCTAAGCAGTATATTGCAGTTATTCATACAAACTGCTTTTGGGAAGGAAATCAAGCTATTTTTTTTTTCATTGAGGGAAAATCACAAGAATGTGAAATGCACTAAGAACATGAACATTTTAAAATAATAATAATTCATAATAATAATAATTAAAGTCCACTAGAACATCATTCATCAATCTGTAATAAATGTGAATCTTTCGGACGCATTACGTCTCTCAGTTTAAACATGCCTGGGTGGCATATCTCACCTTAATAAAGAGTTCATATTTTGTTTTGCAATGAAATTAGTTTTTGAGAGTCAATACAGAAGCTCATCTTGTCCTACATCAGAAAGGCCATGACATTAGTTTGATTTCATCTGAAGGTTGTTGCTTTTTTGTTTCAGAACAAATGTAAAGAAGGGGACTTCTCTTTACAAGTAAACTCACGTCACCCACCTGATCTGAGATGTATTTGATGTTCCTTGTCCTTGAACTAGCAAAAGGACATGAAACTATCTCTGTTTATTATCTTCTTTCAGCAGTCATTAACATATACTTACCTATTACACTGAAAAATGAAACATTGAGACATACTTTTTAAATACAATCCCTCAAAATATCCAAATGCATTAGCAATTCAATCTAGTGGTCTATGTTTCTTCTAGAATTTGCCTGTGCATATTTGTAGTGAAACTCTTTTCTCTGTTGACTTGCTGGAATAATCAGTTCCCATGGTACCAACAGTGTCAGACTCACCTGGCCCTATGAGACCATCTTTAAACCTTCTACTGCTAGCAGGGCTATTTTTAACCCTCTAGATAAATTCTTTATCTACAGAATTTATCTAAGGACCTTGTACAGTCGGTACTACAAGACAAGTGTAACAAAGAGGCAGTGGCGTTAGGATCCATGTGCAGCTTTATTAGTTCACAAGGCAGGCCATATAGGCATAAATCGTTAACTGGCGTCAGACACAATGAAGGCTGGGCAGAATCGTAAACAGTGTTCGTAATCAGATTCGTAATCAGAATAGGTAGGCAGCAAGCAATCGTAAACGGGTAAACAGTCCAGGTAATCAACAGATATTCAACACAGGGAAAACGCTCAAATGTCTGCAAGGCAAAACAAGACTTCGCAATGAGAGCAGAGAAGGCACAGTTTAAATAGACCGGGCAATAGGAAACACCTGTGCAGGTGATTAGTCTCTGGCATGGGGCATTGTGGGAACTGGAGTCCGAAGGCATAGCTCAGTACTCCTGTGATGGTTCCCTCTGGTGGTGATCGGAGGGAGCCACAGAGGCTGAATTTGTGACAGAGCCCCCCCACCGTGAGCGGCTCCTGCCGCGCAGAGGCAGACGACGCCGGGGTCTTCCGCGGGGTCTCGGGGCAGGTCTATCCGGGTGGTCTCTGTGGAAGTCTGTGGTAAGCGAGGGATCCAGAATATCCTCTGCATTGACCCAGGACCGTTCCTCCGGACCGTACCCCTCCCAGTCCACTAGGTACTGGATCATTCT
>NW_015536586.1:71902-74567 GCF_001515605.1 Sinocyclocheilus anshuiensis
CAGCCCCCGCCTGGTCCTCCGCTCCTCTCGGACCACAAGAGGGCTTGAGCAAAGAGACATGAAAAGTGGGTGAGATACCATAATGGGCAGGCAAAGCCAAACGGAATGATACAGGAGTTATTTGTCTGAGAATTTTGAATGGACCCACGTACCTAGGACTGAGCTTCTTGCAGGGTAACCGGAGACGAAGATCCCGAGTGGACAACCAGACCCACTGACCCGGCTGATAGTTGGGATTGGTGCGCCGACGGCGATTAGCTTGTACCCTTGTTCGATGGACTGCTCTCTGGAGATGAACATGAGCCTCATTCCAAGTCTCCTCGCTTCATTGCAGCCATGAATTAACGGCCGGAAGTTCCGATGGTTCCCCGGACCATGGGAATAATGGGGTTTGGAAACCCAGGACATATTGGAATGGGGTGTTTGGGTAGAGGAATCAGGCGGCAGGCCTTGGAAAAGCGATCGATAACAGTGAGAATGGTAGTGTGACCCTGTGAGGCAGGCAGATCTGTTATGAAGTCGATGGCTATGTGGGACCAGGGGCGTTGTGGGATGGGTAATGGTTGTAGGAGACCAGCAGGCAGTTGATGAGGAGATTTGGTTATGTTGCAAGTGGCACAGTCTCGGATGAAGGCGATTGTTTCTGCTTGTAGAGTGGGCCACCAGAAGCAATTATTTAATAACTGAAGGGTAGCTGCTATACCTGGGTGTCTGGAGCCGGGAGTTGAATGAACTAACTGAATGACTCTTTGTCGTAGAGCTTGCGGTACATATGTGAGATCAGGTGGGGTTTCTGCTGGAGGTGGTTCGGTGCTCTGGGCGTCTGTGATCTCAGTCATGATGTCCCATTGTATGGGTGCGAGAATGATGGTAGACGGAATGATGGATTCCTGACTGGGAGACAGTGTGGGTGATTCATAGAGTCGAGATAGGGCATCCGCCGTAGTGTTTTGAGAGCCTGGACGGTAGGTTATTGTGAAGTCAAATCTGGTGAAGAATAGTGACCATCTTGACTGTCTATGATTGAGTCTTTTGGCTGATTTCAGATATTCCAGATTGCGGTGATCGGTGAGTACAATAAAGGGGTGTTTGGCTCCCTCGAGCCAACGCCAAACGAGGGCTGGCGGTGGAGGTAGGTGAAACCGGGGCTTGAAGCGGTGGATTCGGAAGAGGGGCATGAGCTTCGGGTGCTTGCAGACGAAGGGCTTGCAAGGTCTTTACCATCTCCTCCGTTAGCGAGGTAAGTCGGTTTAATTGTTGCTGGTGTGTGGCCAGAACCGATGCTGTAACAAAGAGGCAGTGGCGTTAGGATCCATGTGCAGCTTTATTAGTTCACAAGGCAGGTCATACAGGCATAAATCGTTAACTGGCGTCAGACACAATGAAGGCTGGGCAGAATCGTAAACAGTGTTCGTAATTAGGGTCGAGGCAGGCGGCAGACAAACAATGGCATGAATCAACAAGGCAGGCAGGGTCAGAATAGGTAGGCAGCAAGCAATCGTAAACGGGTAAACAGTCCAGGTAATCAACAGATATTCAACACAGGGAAACCGCTCAGAAATGTCTGCAAGGCAAAACATGACTTCGCAATGAGAGCAGGGAAGGCACAGTTTAAATAGACCGGGCAATAGGAAACACCTGTGCAGGTGATTAGTCTCTGGCATGGGGCATTGTGGGAATTGGAGTCCGAAGGGATAGCTCAGTACTCCGGTGATGGTTCCCTCTGGTGGTGATCTGAGGGAGCCACAGAGGCTGAATTTGTGACAACAAGTCTTACTTTTGTATTGTTTCCTATAGTTTTTTTTTCTGTCAGTCAGACAAATGAGCACATGCACTCTAGCTATTGCAGGATATCGCAAGACAGTAAGTTTGTCGACGCTTAAAAATAGAATGGTATTGCATTAGATAATAAAATATCAAACCAAGTGGCATGTATATAACATAAAAGAAAAATAGTCTAACCATGCTTTTCAAGCAAACAGTTAAAAAAGGTACTGTTTAAAAGAATATATTGCTAAAGCAAATAATTAATGTGTTTGCAGTGTTTGTTACAGTGGGTAAGAAAGTTTTAATGCTTTGATAAAAGGTTTCTCCTATGGATTGTATGTACCAGCATGCATCAAGAAATTTTTTTTTTTCTCAGCGAGATTGATTCTCAGGACACTAATATATTGCCTATGTACCAACATATAATATACACTCTCGTTTAGATCATCAGAAGACTAATTCATAGATACTAAACATGGTAGGATTACATATAGGTAAGATGACAGCAACGAGTGGTTCCATCATAAGCCTGCATAAAACAGTATACAATATAAAAGACAATATACATGGACAGTAACAACATACACAATGACCTGAAGGATATGTGTGTTCATTCAAAGAAAGGTTTTCCTATGAATTAATTAGAGAAGAGTCCATTTTTACTGTGCATTGGGTTTTTCCTATGGAAAATGTAGTGTGTCTCTACCCACATTCCTTTGGGCCATAAAACCAATTATATCAGCATTGGTTGCCATGGTGACCAGGGGCCTGGTGTCGTTTGCAGACATCCTGGCACCCAGTATGTTTATTGGGTGAGGGGTCTGTGACGATTTGTTAATCTAATGAATAACTGATTTGTCAAATCAAATGAAAAATGGTGTGTCTGATTGGTCCAGAC
>NW_015536586.1:74615-79342 GCF_001515605.1 Sinocyclocheilus anshuiensis
ATTGCGAGCTTTGAAGTAAGCTTGTCGAAGTCTGTGGTAGTAAGCATGGGGAGTTTCATGCCGGCCCTGTTTGGTTTCTAGGGCAGCGATCAGTCTGTGTTCAGACTCTGGGTCTGATAATTCCTTTATGATGGCTTGTTTGAGCTGCTGGTGAGGCTGCAGGATCAGTTCCTTTGATGTCCTCAGGATCTCTGCAGTATTTAGTTTGCCAGATGTATTGTCTCTGGCCAGCTCGTTTTTAAATTCCTTGTTTTATTGTTCTTATTATTTTTTTCTTTACTTTTATGTAAAGCAATTTGAATTACCATTGTGTATGAAATGTGCTATATAAATAAACTTGCCTTGCCTTGCCTATGAATCCTGTCCCTGCTGTTCCTCCCGCTCACCATCAGCGGTCTCTATCACCTTCTCACCCCGGACTCCATCTCCCATAACCCTCTGCCCTGGAACTTATTACGGACACACCTTTTCCCATTAGGAGGACTATTTAAGCTGCATACTCTCACACACTCTTTGCTGAGTCTTGTTTAGCTGTAATTGGACAATTCAAAGCGCTACCTTGTTTCTTGTTTGTCTTGCCTTGCCTTGCTTAGTTTTGATCTTGGACTGTTTCATGTTTTTTTTTGATCGTTTGACCTTTACATGTTTATTGGATTACTCTTTTGTTTTGCCCTTGGACATTATTGTTTGCTGGTGATTTGACCTTGCCTGTTTTGACTATACTCTTTTAATAAAGCCTGCACCTACTCTGTTGTCACTCTCCCCGTTACAAATTCAATCTCAACTGGCAGCCTTATTAGCTTTTCCCTTTGCTCAGTACTACCCTCGACCCTCGACCCTCAACACACCCCATCAAATCCAAATAATCCTTTTTGCAAAGAAAAGGGATCAGTTAAAGTGAAAAGCTGGGATTATTGACAGGAGAATAGGACAGGGGAATTTTTAAGAGTACAACAAGCCATAAATAGCCTGAAAAACATGGAGGTTTTGATGGGTGCTCTACAGATGTAATGGAAAACATCCATTCTAGAGAGGAAATAAAGCTATGAGAACCACTGCTCAACTAACTATTACCTCAACTATCCCTTTTGTAGCATTACTGAGAATCAAAAGGAAGGATAAATCAGTTTTAAAAATCAGGGGGTTACTGGGGTTCAATGTGAAATCCAATAAAAATGTAAACGGATAATCTAAGGGCACTAACCTGCCCCGCCAACCATTGTGTGCTGAATGACTTATCAGCTGGCTTCAAATGTTTGATTGAAAATGGCCTTCAGTATTTTTGCCCATAGCTGGACTCGGGCCCAATTTAATCTAGCGTACCCACAGTAATTACGTGAAGAACCTCTTAGGACTCATACGTGTGTGTGTGCTGGTATAATGGATGGACCCTCATCACAGAGGCAGTGTGGGTAAATTAGACCGTTCCCCTCGTGCTCTCATCCTCTACACAGAGAGAGAAAAAAACATTTTGTCAGTGTTTGCTAAATGTGCATTATGATTCCTAGAACAGGAACATTTTGACAAGTCCTCCGTTTTGCTGTGCGAATCTCACTGAATCAATACTCTCCATCAACAGGCAAGGTTCAGAAGCGTCTTGATATTAACCTAAAGTGACAGGAAACTGATATGAGGACAGCAGGCTCCCAAGGTCATTACTTTACCACTTCCTCCTTCAGCGAGTTGACATATGTTTTGAGGTCAGCCTGTCAGAAAGAAAAAAATGCAACTGAGAACTGATGCACTCTCACTTGATTTGACATGAATGCAGAACACCTAACATCTTATTTTATTTATTTATTTATTTATTTATTTTGATAGACTGCCAATAAGTTATTCAAATGTTTAAAAAATAAAAATATATTAAATGTTATTTAAGATTCATGTTTTTCAAAGAAGTTTCTTATGATTATCGATGCTGCATTTATTTGATCAAAATACTATAAAAAAGCCTGCTTTTAACATCATTGTTCCAGTATTCACTGTCACATGATTCTTCAGAATTAATTGTGGTTGGCTGCTCAAGAAACATTTCTTAATATTATCAAAATTAAGAACTGTGCTTCCTTTTTTTGTGTGTGTGTGGAAAACATTATACTTTTATATCTGGAAAGTTCAAAAGAACAGCATATATTTGACATAGATCTATATATAATCTATTATCTCCATATCTTTATATATATATATATATATACACACACACACACACACACACAATACTTAATTAACAATTTACATGTCTTTACTGTCACTTTTCATCAATTTGATGCATCCTTTCTAAATAAAACTACTTTTATCAGTATTTTTGTCTTCAACAGTACAGAATAATCTAAACATTCAGCCTTGTTTTCAGAAAAAGTGAACTGGTCTGGACTTTATCAAAGTGTTTTATCTGTTACATTGGAGAAGTTTAGTCCTACCTTTACATGATGAATCAGGGCAGAATCTACTATAGAGTTAAATAAATTCATTTTAAAAAATGACAAAGCAGAATGGAAACATATGCTGTATAAACAGACTCTCTCATTTTTCCTGTTTTGTTGAATCATGGCCCTTTGTTGTCGCTGAAAGACTTTTCTTGATGCTGAAAAAAAGAAGAAGAAATGACATAGCCTCTCACATTCCTAAGCTGAATCTTTAGATAGACCTTTAGATAAATACATAAAGAGCTAACCTTTTGTTTTCAAAATCACATTGTGTGGGAAGCTTGGCACATGGGCTGTGTAAATGCACCGATTTCTCTTTTCTGAAGTTGGCTGAAGTTCTATTGCTTTCAGAGCTAGTGATTATCAGATATTTCTCATGTGCCTGGAGCTCAGCGCATCGGCTCCCAGCAATATCCTCTTTGCTTTGATGTGAAGGTTGTTCTTTCTCCATCTCCTCGGTATGCATTTCAGTCCCTGAATCCAACATCAGAAAACATGTTGAATATGTGCATGCCTGTGGGCTTTACAACTCGTGTGGAAATGGTCCAATGATTTGAATGATCCAAATGGAAATCACTTAGATTAGTCTCGCAATTGTGATCAAATGTGCAATTAAAAGATAAAACCAATAAGATAAATATAGAATCTAATTTCTCACCTCCTTCTGTAATGTAATGGGTTGAGAGGAGGTATTTTTGGAGATGTAGTTACAAAAATTGCAATTTCAAATCATCTAGTGTGGTTCCGTGCATTAAACTGAGAGACTGCTGGCACTTTTGATATGCCTCAGCATTTCTAAAATATCCCTTGCTTGAGCGGCATACACATTTCTCCTGGCAAACATCACCCTGATGATGTGTAATCTCTCACTGTCTCCTTTCCATGATGCACTCTGTCAAAGAAGATCATTCACACAGTCAGACACTGAAAATGCTGATGAAAATGAAGGTTTGGTTCATCGTTCAAAATTAATATTGCACACTGACTGTTGTTAGAAATTAAGTTAAAACGCAATTAAATAGTGTACAAATGTATTAAAATATACACTGCATGGTCAAAAGAATGTGAACACCCCATTTTAATTATTTGTTTTTGTTTTGGCACCTTATTTTTATTAATTATTATTATTATTATTATTATCACACTTTTTTATTTTTTTGGTGATAATGACCAGCTAACTGTACATTATCCCTAACTTATGCAATTCAAATTATGGATAAAAGTAAAAGTAAAAGTAAAACAATGCAAAGACCTGAGAGATCTATTTACTGTAGCTTTGGATAGTTGTAACAAAGAGCACCTACTCTGCTTGTACATCTCTATCCATTCAGCAGGGGGAGCCAATGAGCCATATTTTTCAATGCACAGCTGGAACAAGGACAAAGTTCTGTACAATACAAAATTATGCTTTTTGTTTCCGTCACACCATTGTGCTGCTCTCTCTGGTAATTTATTGAAAGCAAGGACATTAAGATGCAAGGAGAGCTCTCACAACTCGATGGCCCTTGCGGAGACACCCACACTGCTGTTCCTACGCACAAACACTATGCTAAACAACAATAGGCTGAAGAGAGGAAGAATGAATAGCAAATAAGAGAAACAAATTCAGAGCGTTTGTGTTTTTTTTCAGGCCTGTTCTCTTTGACAAGTTTATTAAACAAGGTAGCAGTAAGTCGAAGTGTTAGTGCAAGTTTACACACTGATACACGTCTCAGATGAACACACTCTGGTTGCTCTACAGGAAGGCTTCTCTCAGCATTAGGCATCGTGAGGCGATAACAGAGTTCCTACCATAGATATCACAGTTCCTGCCACAGCATTTTTGGGACATTTGAACCATTATGTAGCCTCCTGAGGCAGATTCTGATTCATGGCAAACTGAAAACACCTGATGCTGAAAGAGAACAGTTTCTGCCTTTGTAGACACAGGTAGAGACCGGCTCCTCATAAAGCTGCAAATGGTGTATTTATATCACATAAAAGCTCTGAAGCCTCTTGTGAAACATAGAAAGAGGCAGGTATCGGGTCTGTGGTGGAAGCAAAGCAGACCTCTGATGAAAAAAAATCAGAAGAGACACTCAGCAAGCATCATATACTTTGTAAAGCATTCAGTTATAACATTTTGAGATTTTTACTGTGCATAAAAAAATACATTCAGTATTTAGTATTTACTTACAGTAATGAATTAGGCTGAAGGAACATTTTCATATTTTGTAATCTTGGTTCATTCAACAAAAAAACAAACAAAAAAACACATGGAAAATTAAATCACTACAAATTCGCAAATAAATTAGCAAAATC
>NW_015536586.1:79411-82069 GCF_001515605.1 Sinocyclocheilus anshuiensis
TATATTGATTTTGCTAATTTATTTGCAAAGTGTAAAGGTCTGTTTATACCAACAAGAATGTGTGGCACAAAAATTCGGTCAAATTTTTGCATGCAATTTATCTAATCAAACCAATGCATATAAACAGCAGACTGAATGAAAAAGCTAACTCATTCTCTGACAGTAAGTGGCATTTATTGAGAAAAGGAATACCCAGGTTATTCTAGTACAGAAAGTGCTACACAAGTTTGTGATACCTGCTTTTTACGGAGAAGAAAAGAAATCACATATTTATATATTTTTATACATCTACATGTTATTTACGTGTTTTCAAACAGCCGATTAGACATGTGCATTCGCTATAGTGTTTATCAAACAACACCAAATTCAAGAATACAGAGACAAGAGAGAAGGTTCTGAATTCTTTCTCTGCTATTCACTGTTGCTTAGCAAAATACTCTGTTAGTGAACACCACAAGATGTTGTTCTGTGTAATAGCACACGCGTTTTATGTAACAGCAGCGGCTCTGAGTATGTGAACAAAAAGTGCAAGTTTTATTGGTTGTCCTGATTTTTCGCAGTGTGATCGAAAAGAGATAAGAACACCCTGTACAAAAAAAAAAAAAAAAAAGCACTCGAACGTTTCGCTAACTCATTCTCTGACAGTAAGTGGCATTTATTGAGAAAAGGAATACCCAGGTTATTCTAGTACAGAAAGTGCTACACAAGTTTGTGATACCTGCTTTTTACGGAGAAGAAAAGAAATCACATATTTATATATTTTTATACATCTACATGTTATTTACGTGTTTTCAAACAGCCGATTAGACATGTGCATTCGCTATAGTGTTTATCAAACAACACCAAATTCAAGAATACAGAGACAAGAGAGAAGGTTCTGAATTCTTTCTCTGCTATTCACTGTTGCTTAGCAAAATACTCTGTTAGTGAACACCACAAGATGTTGTTCTGTGTAATAGCACACGCGTTTTATGTAACAGCAGCGGCTCTGAGTATGTGAACAAAAAGTGCAAGTTTTATTGGTTGTCCTGATTTTTCGCAGTGTGATCGAAAAGAGATAAGAACACCCTGTACAAAAAAAAAAAAAAAACCCACTCGAACGTTTCACCCTTGTTCATTGTCTACGCCATTTCTCTCTAGAAGTTATCACCAATAAAACTGTTTTTGTACTTGTTTAAACTAGAGTTGCAGGCTCTTTTAATCCTGTCATATAAAATGCTTGTCATAGTTTCTCTTCAGTTCCTTTATTGACTGTGAAACAACCTTGAGGGGAAATGTGCGTCACACTCTCTGTACCCATAGTAATGTACTTTGGTATATAAGTATACTTCTGCTGTTTACCCCTAGACCAAAGGACCGATGGGAGCAACTATAATAGAGAAAGACAAACTAGTTGTTCAGTTTTGTTCTGTACAAACTATGTGGATACAATCTAAATGGGGGTGTCACTGCTGTAAATATTCAAACTTTGTGTGTACAGAACAAAATTTAGCACTCATAAGAGTGACAAATATATTTACTGTGCATTCAAACTGTGAATACATATTATTTTAAAGGCCTTATTGAATTTGTACAGCCGTGCTGATTAGATGAAACTTACTCTCAGACTGCTTGGTCGTCTATAAAAAATGTTTCCTATAACAGCTTTTACACCATTTCTGTTTTCTGTATCTGTCTGTTCTCTCTTTGGATGTTTTTTTTTCTTTCTTGCAGATAACAGTTACTCTGCTCCTCTGCCAGCACTGCTGCCAGTCTGTTTGCTTACTTTAAAATGAATAGAAACAACTTAATGGAACTTGTGGCAAGAAAACAGTGATGCAGTATGCCATTAAACCAGCTGCAACTCCAAACAAATGAAGATATACAAAGATTGAAGAGTCATTGGATCCTTCCAGAAATCACAATGTTCTCTTTAATGATCTTTTGTTTCTTTTTTTATGCAACTTTGAGATATCTTAAAAAGCAATGTCTGCATCATGAAGAAACAAGTTTTTTTTTCTTCAGTATATGCATGTATTTTGTAAACTTTCTTCTAACCTGCTATTCATTACTAATCACCTGTGATTGATGATGTAGATAAGGACAACAATAGGACAACATCTATACATACTGGCACAGAGATTATGGTTAAGTGGTTACTCTCATCAGATCAGCGATGTATGTGGTAGGAAGTAATGTGTGCTGGGAGAATGGACAGGGTAAGGTTATTAAGATGGCAACACAGATACAGGCGTGAGGATCCTTTATGTTCCAACGTCGTGACAAACAACACCAACAAACAGCTCAAGAAATGAACCTACTGTAGCAAACACTATCCGCTGTAGAACACAAACCTTGAATAGATGGCATGTACAGTATGTCTCATGAAAATTATCATGACATGTCTGGGTCATATCTTTGTCATGCTATGGTGTTGAATGAACACGCACGAAGATGAAGATGAAGATTAAGTAATAAATATAATAATAAATAAATATTGTCTTATTGTTTTATTTCGATTGATTGATTTATTTTTTGTACTTTTTCCATTTGAATTTACAATGAAATGTGCTTCAATGTAACAGACAAACTCTCACATGTTAAAGGGATAGTTCACACCCACCCAAACACGCACACACACACACACACACACACACACACACACACACACATATACTT
>NW_015536586.1:82079-83969 GCF_001515605.1 Sinocyclocheilus anshuiensis
TATATACCTGTACACACACACACACACACACACACACACACAAAAGGTCATTATTTAAAGAAAGTCGGCAGCACTTTATATTACAGTCTTTTTTTGCCTCTGCCTGTACATACTACTTCTAATAGTTACTACAATAACTGGGTAATAACTAGGTACTAACCCTGAACCTACCCCTAAACCTAACCTTAATCCATGTACCTTATATTGCCCAGTACTTTCTTAGGTAAGTACACTGTAAGTGCACTTACTGTAAAATAAAGTGCAACCATTGCAAGTCATTTAGGTTTGGAACAACATGAGGGTGAGTAAATAATGACAACATTTTCATTTTGGATGAACAATGCCTGATTGAATTATGCATCAACAAGTATAATTACACAAAGTAAATCAAATCAAAAATTGTATCAACTTTCCAATTTATTCTTGAATGCATTGGGTGAACAATCCTTGACTCTGTGAATAACAGCCACCTCTCTCTCTACACAGGGCGCTGGACTCAGATAATCAAGTAAAGGTCACTCACAGTAGATCAGCCATGATGTGGGAAGGTCGTTGGCTACGGTTTATTCATCATGGCTAATTAGTGAAGCTAAAGACTTCAACAGAGGTGCTTTGACAGAACCGGATACATAGGATAGAGAAGGTGAAGTAATCAGGTGTGCAGACACTCCTGGGAATGAAATGGCTTCGGGCTGCCGTCCTTCAGAGCCTGAAGCAAACATAGGTTTAACCAAACATCGCATGTCTGGAACGCAGTAGATCAGCTCTGGCCGAGTAAATGTATGCTTGGCTGGAGTTGAACCAAACAAGCGATTTTACCACCATATCATGAGCAAAGTCACTTGGGATGCAAGAGGCAAATGCCTAGCATTACAACACCAAAGGCAAGCGACTGTTCATCATATCTGAGACAGATAAAGGCAGACAGGGTGAAGAGGTCTGCTGCCCGATATCTGAGTAGTGTCCTCCAGATATGAGTGAGTGTCTTTTAGCTTCAAAACTCTGTGACCTCATGGTGTTGTTGTGAAAGCAAAGCAATGCCTCCAGCTCTGGGCCTCTCAGAGCTGGATGAGGCTCTGAGTGTTTGAGCCAGTGCCTGGCATTTGGTGTAGTTTTCCTTCCTGCGGTTCTGCGAACTCTTATTTGTATATATTTTTGTTTTCAAAGCAGTCCCTCTCGTCTGATTTTGGCCTGCTCTCTAAATTATGGATCAGTGTGCATTCCTCTCGCCTCGTCAGAAGCGCCGGAAAACAGTGGGCTACCGCAGCTAGCTCATCAGAGAAAGGTCAGATGCATTCGGACGGCATGGATTTCCTCAACCACATTTATTTGAGCAAGGAAAAATATGTGAAAGAAATGCTCCTGTTTCTGTTTGTCTTTCATTTATTAGTGGTGCTTCATAACGTAGTAGATAATTATTATAGACATTTTTTCCACCCTAATACAGTGAGTTAGTACCTAAGCACTAAACTTTGGTGTATAATTCATCCAACTGTGTTTGTGCATGAATGACATCTCAACATTAATAAAAGGCAAAAGAAGGGACAAGAGCATTATAAAACTTGGTCTGAATCAGGGTTTTCTTTTTTCTTTCTTTCTTTCTTTCTTTCTTTCTTTCTTTCTTTATTTCTTTCTTTCTTTCTTTCTTTCATGCCAAGAACCCTCAAATATAGCAAAAGGACACATTCTTAAAATGTAAACACAGATATTTTTATGTATAAAGATCCATTTATACAGTCCATTTAAAAACCGATATACATCACCAAGGCAGATATATAAGGCGATATTTGCAATTTTTTCTGTATGGCTGTTAATTGTCCGAAGTGGGACTTTAATTTAGTGAGACTTTTACTCTCTTTATTTAATGTAACACACACACACACACACACA
>NW_015536586.1:84009-96578 GCF_001515605.1 Sinocyclocheilus anshuiensis
ACACACACACACACACACACACACACACACACACACACACACACACACACACACACACACAATAAATGCACCTTTTTGCAGACTGTAATTTACTATGTTGAAATTGTATTGTTACTTTAAATTTGTTTGTTTATTTATTTATTTACTAATTTTTTTTACTTATAAATCGTTTGATCCATTCATTCACTCGATTGTGTCTATTTCATGTCATTCAACTATTCCTTCATCCATCCATTCATTCACTTGTTTGATCGACTGATTTTTCAGTCTATTGAACCAGACCAGACTTATACAGACAGGACTCAATTTTTCAGTTTGTAGCACTGTGGCATTCAAATTTCAGTAACTTCATGCTGCTGGTGACAAAGAAAGAGACATACAGAGGAGGATGGACATTTGCTGTCTGTCAAAGAGTTTCTTCATGACTGACTGAATGAACATGTCCTTTAATATGAAGCTCTTTCAAGGCTTGAAACCTCCAAACTCATTCATCACTACAGTTTGTGAAATTATGTTGTTACTGGATCACTGTTTCACACCAAAGTTGACTTAAAACACGTGTTACGCTGGCCTGACAAAACTCTCACACTGCTGTTATTAATCAGTTTATTGTTTTGTGCCTGATATCCATGCAATGTCTTTGTGTGAATATCTGTGAAGAATGTTTATATTGTTTCACTTGAGAATTCAGTAGTAGAACTGCAATGCTTTGCTGCTTATGATCAATCAAATGGTTTGAAAGATGTATGATGCAATATTCCTACTATTCCTCCTATATATATATTATGTTGTATGCATATATTTATATATTGATGTTACCATATAATACAACACACAGGAGTCTGGGCGCACAAGGCTTTATCAGTCCATTGGGAAACAAAACAAAACACTTTTACACCGATCTCTAAAGCTGTAAATATGTATACAGTCAGCACATCCATATTGTTTGTTTCAGCGTATATCCAAATGTACAGAAACCCTAAATTACAAATTATTATAAAACAAACTTAGGTTGGTCACTTTACATGTCTCTTCCTTTCTAAATGGGCCATTCTTTGCCAGAATCAATTACAGTGTGGACCAGACTTTATGCCAGTAGTCAAAAGTCTGACTAAGTCAACTGACAGTTATTGTCTTGCTACAGCTGCTTTATAGCAGAATTTGGATTTGGCTATTTATTTTGTTTTATTTTATTTTAGTTTAGGTTGCATCATTGATTCTGATGCTGTTCGTTTATTAAGGTTAAACTGTTTTGAAACAATCTCTATAGCATAAAGCGATTAAAGCATACAGGTGACAAATAATGGTGACTTGACTTGACTTTTTCCCCTTCTCTCTCTTTCTCCGTGTAAGTGTTTATCAAATATATATATATATATATTTTTTTTAAGTGTGGCATCTAATGCTTAACACTAGAACCGCCACGGGGTAAATTTTACCCGTGGCAGTTTTTAAAGCGTACATAAAATATTTGTAATAAAACATTCAAGTCTCCCAGTCACTGACTTTTACTAACATTGTGTGATTTACAATCCCCTGTTGTTAAAAACTGTTAAGATAAAACCAGATAAAAAAACTGGGCATTTATACCTATAAGTGCCAGCACGGGTCAATTTGACCCGCTATATAATGCCTGTATGTTCACGCTGTCATTTTCATGCCGCTTATGTTTTAACATAGTACATTGCTAGGCAACGCCTTTCACTCACTGAATTAGCGGTTATCAGTTTCATAAATAAAGACAAAATGAGTAAAAGAAGATGATTTATGAATGCTGAAGAGGTAAGCACCAAATGCCATGAGTGATGGAGGGTCTGATGGTGGGGACATAAAGTGTCCTGTCGGCTCAGCATCTGACGGCGATCAATATATCATATTTAGACATTTTATCCTAATGTTACTCATAATTGTTCAAAATTTGGATTAATTATTAAATTTTTGTTTTGCCATTTCTATCGTTTATTGTTCGCTTCTGTGTTGCTATTTATTCTAGTCTGCCTGTTTCCTGAAGAAAAAAAATCAGATCTGATGTAATGAATAAAACTTTTTTTTTTTTGATTACCCGAAGCTTATTGGTGTTCTTCTTGTATAATTCAAATTATAAATTATATAACTAAACAAATTCATAATTAATTAGTTGAAGCTGTGTGCTTGAATTTGTCATCGCATCATCCTTTGCAATGTGGTGAATTAGGCCTATTATTGCTCATTATTGTCAATAGCCTATTTTAGTAATTAAAATAACATAGGTTAATCTTAATATATTGATTAATGACATTGTATTATAATAGCCTATTACACCACCCAAATATGTATTTACTTCCTTCTAATTATCGTTGTCAGTGCAAGCTTGTTTAGCTTAAAATTGACCATTATGAAAAGTGACTAGTGTAGCCTGCATAAAAAAGCCTTGAACATAAAACAACAGGACAAAAATATAGTTGATGACTAGACATAATCATTTCATGACTCTAGACACTTCTTTGTGAAGACAGTAGCATAATACAGTGAAATAATATGTTCTTTAGCCATTCAAAAACAGCTGTCATGTGTGTGGGTAAAATTTACCCGCTGGTGCTTTTAGGTATACAGCGATCTCTGGCGGTTCTAGTGTTAAAGTAGTACATTATCTAACCCACCAAAGCTCTAAACTCTCACTGGAGGAAGCAGAATGAGCAGCAGACACCTTGGTTTACTCCATTTGCACACGTGACACAAGAGATCAATAATTGTAATTATTATCATTATTTTCTCTTAGCCTTGGCTAATCCCCAGTTGTGGCAGGACTTCGATTTTCGCATTGCGTCAGGGGAGAGAGATTACACCATGCAGTCCCTGCATTTAATGTACTGCATTTGTTCCCATTTCACTGACATTCCCACAGTGCCAGACTACCAATAAATGAACACCAATGACATGCTTATTTCTTACTGTATTATTATATGGAAATAAAATCAATCAATCAATCAATCCACCAGGTTAATAATATGTCATTGAAAATTATCTGTAATTTGTATCTAATAATCATACTAATTATACACTCTAAAAACGGCTGGGTTAAAAACAACCCAATTTGGCTTATTTTGGCAACCCAGGGCTGGGTCAAAAAGGGATGAACCAAGCGCTGGGTTGTTTTAATCCAACAAGTTGGGTTATTATGTTTGACCCAGCATGCTGGGTTGCTTTTTTATGGTTTAAAATTACTACACTGCTAGGCTAAAATGAACCCAAATCGAGCTAGACATTAAACCTACAAATCTTGTTCATTTTAAAATCACTTTTACACACACAGAATGACTATCAAAAGGTAAATATTTATTTAAAACAAGAGAAAACAGTCAAAAGTAACATGCATGTAAGAAGAAATGCAGAACAGTATGGCATTAATAGCTACAGAGTTTATAAATTAAGCATTAATCATTTGTTGAATATAACTTTTAAGATCAAATGTTACTTTTTTGGTAAATTTGATATATTGCATAAAAATATTATACAAAAACACTATTACTGTCACGAATCCAGTCTATGAACTTCCGTTCACTCACCACCAGAGGTCACGCGCTCACTACATTGACTCTCACACCACACAGACTGTTACATGTCACTCCGGACTACAGTTCCCATCATCCATTGCACTGATTACACACACACAGCTGAATCCAATCAGACACGCTTTATAAGCCCTGGACTTCCTTGTTCAGATCGCCGAGTATTGTTTAGCGCATATCACTCTTCTAGCGATAGCTGCATTACGGAGCCCTTCCTAGTTCCCAGTTATAGTTATAGTATTAGTCTAGCCACTTCGTGTTGCCTTGTTGTCTGTTTCCTGACCTTCTGCCTGTGTTTATTGGATTACCCCTCTTGTCAAGCCCTCTGGATTCTGTTCGCCGATCGAAGACCCACGCTAGCCCTAGGAATACTCTTGTGTCTTGCCCTCTACATATCTGTTTGCTGGTGTTCAACCCTGCCTGTTTCTGACCATGTCTTTGAATAAAGCCTTGCATTTGGATCCGCACGTCTCACGTCTCATTCGCCCCGTAACAGAATACTCAGCCGCTCAAGGATCCAGCAGCTTTTCAAGTGGACACTGGCCAGGTATGGACATTGTAAGACTGTTATTAGCCCTCAAACAGGGCACACGATCGCTCAAGGACTATATTCAAGAGTATCTGAACTTTGCTTATTTTTCTGATCTGCCAGACTGTGTACTCATAGACTTCTTTTGTGAGGGCATTAATCAGCCGCTCAAATCACGTTTAATCCGTGAAGGTCCCCGCTCATCTCTCAGTCAGTTTATGGACTATGCTTTGTTGACTGTTGCTTCAACATTCACTGTGGGTGTCGTGGAGGAACGCGACCCTGCACTCACTCGTGTAATGGCGGCCACGCTAGTGCATGCTCACAAAATGGCGGACACAACAGCGCCCCGTTATGTCACAGCTGCCAATCCTGAATCAAGTCAAGTCACGGCTGATTTTCCTGAGTCAACTCAAGTCACCGTTGATCGTCACGAGGCAAGTCAAGTTACGGTTGATCTTCCAGAGTCAAGTCAAGTCACCGTTGATCTTCATGAGTCTAGTCAAGTCACAGTTGATCTTCATGAGTCTAGTCAAGTCACGAATGATCTTCATGAATCAAGTCAAGTCACGGTTGATCTTCATGAATCAAGTCAAGTCACAGTTGATCATCATGAGTCAAGTCAAGTCACAGCTGATCTTCATGAGTCTAGTCAAGTCACAGCTGATCTTCATGAGTCAAGTCAAGTCACAGTTGATCTTCATGAGTCTAGTCAAGTCACGAATGATCTTCATGAATCAAGTCAAGTCACGGTTGATCTTCATGAATCAAGTCAAGTCACAGTTGATCATCATGAGTCAAGTCAAGTCACAGCTGATCTTCATGAGTCTAGTCAAGTCACAGCTGATCTTCATGAGTCAAGTCAAGTCACAGTTGATCGTCACGAGTCATGTCACGAGTCATGTCAAGTCACAGCTTCCATTCCTGAGTTAAGTCAAGTCACAGCTAATCTTCATGAGTCAAGTCAAGTCTCAGCTGATCTGCCAGAGCCTCGTCACGTCTCAGCTGTTCATCCAAAGCCTCGTCACGTCTCAGCTGTTCGTCCAGAGTCACGTCACAGCTGATCATCCAGAGTCATGTCGCATCACAGCTGATAATCCAGAGTCATGTCATGTCCTGTCTGTTACACCCAGAATATCAAGGTCAGCCCTTTGGTATCCCAGACTGGCTTCCAGCGTGGAAGACCCACCGCTGGCGTCGGCACGTGCAGCTGGCATCCCTAAACCAGCGCTCTCAAACCCTTCTATTCATGAACTCATTCCCCTTTCTGCAGCACTTCCCATATGGGGGGTTGCTTTATGGTGTATCTGGGCCGCGTACTCCACCGCTGATGTGCTAGAGGCAGCAGCACCGGCTACAACATCTCCGCTGATGCTGCAGATCCTCCCGAGGTAGTGGCGTACGCTGCCGTGTTCCCTGAGGTGATGGCGACCGCTGCAGCTTCTCCAGAGGTGGCGGCCCACGCTGTAGAACCTGCCGAGGCGGCGGTCCTCGCTTCAGCTCCTTGCGCGGTGGTGGTGCCCAGCAATACACGTTCAGCCTGTCATGTCATAAATCACCAATTACAAGTCACCATCCCCCAGCACTGCAGTAAATCAACAACTGGCAGACGATCTGAACGAGTTCTACTGCAGGTTTGAAAAGACACCCCACACCCGCCCTGAACAACTCTCCACACAACCATTCACACCTCCAGCAACCCCCCTCTCCCCCACACCTGCAATTCAGATCAGCGAAGAAGAGGGGCGCCAGGGCTTCCGGAAGCAGAAAAGGAAAAAAGCACCAGGCCCAGCTTGTGTTACACCAGCCTGTCGGAAATCCTGTGCTGACCAGCTGGCCCCCATCTTCACACAGATCTTCAACAGATCACTGGAGCTGTGCGAAATCCCTTCATGCTTCAAACGCTCCACCATCATCCCCATCCCAAAGAAATCCAAAATTACAGGACTTAATGACTACCTGTCCTGTCGCGGCTACGTAGGCCGCTTATAAACTTTTTTCCTGTCCTGAACCAGCTGAGGAGGCTATCTCGGAACTCTCGACTTGTTCTAAACCTGTCATGAAGGCCAATTATAGACTTTTGTCATGTTCCGATCCAGCCGAGGAGGCTGCCTATGAACTCTCAGCCCTGTCTGTCACAGCCAAGGACGCTGTCTGTGAATTTCCTGACTGTTCTGTTGCGGCTGCAAGAGCCATTCTGGAACTCTCAAACCAGCCTGTTGCGACCGAGGCCTTAAATGTTCTTTTTCCCTGCCCAGTTAACCCTGTCATGGCCATAAGGGCCGTTAACGAACCTTCTGTCTGCCCTGCTAGCCAAGTCACGAGCCCAGAGGCCACTAATACATTTTCTGTCTGTCTAAATAATGCTAATTATCCTGATTTTGAACTTTCTGTCAGTCCCATTGCAATCAGTGAACCTGTTATCTGCCCCCCAAGTTCAGTCATGACCCCAGAAACCTTAACTAAGCTCCCTGAAGGCTCAAGTAACCTTGTCATAACCCAAAGATCCACCTTTGACCTCTTAACTCTGTCTGTCATGAGCCCAGAAACTACAAAAACACTCCATGTCTGTCCCATTACCCCTGTCATTTCCCAAGAGACCACTAATGAACTGTCTATCTATCCTGTTTCAGTCAAGAATTCTAATTTTGAGCCATATGTCTGTCCTGTTTCAACCAATGAGACTGATTTTGAATGGTCTGCCTGTCCAGTCTCAGTCAGTGAGTTTGTTTGTGAACTGTCTGCCTGTCCAGTTTCAGTCCATGAGCCAGTTTATGAACTGTCTACCCATTCAGTGGTGACCAGGGAGACTATAGATGAACTTCTTGTGTTCCCTGCCTCGGTCCTTGAGACCGTGAATGCACTGTCTGTTTCCTGTTTTTCAAGTTTACCTAGGTCCCAGTTCCTGTCTTGGGTTCCTGCTCCGGCCTGGTGGTCTTCTGTTCCGCCAGCTCTGCCCTGGTGGGCTTCTGTCCAGTCTGCTCCGCCCTGGTGGGTTCCTTCTCCGTCTGCTCCGCCGTGGAGGTCTTCTGCTCCGCCCTGGTGGGCTTCTGTCCCGTCTGCTCCGCCCTGGTGGGTTCCTGATCCATCTGCTCCGCCGTGGAGGTCTTCTGCTCCGCCCTGGTGGGCTTCTGTCCTGTCTGCTCCGCTCTGGTGGGCTTCTGTCCAGTCTGCTCCGTCGTGGTGGTCTTCTGCTCTGTCTGCGCCGGCCTGGTGGTCTTCTGCTCCTCCGTGGTAGTCTTCTGCTCCGCCGTGGGGATCTTTGGACCCGTCTGCTCAGCTGTGGTGGTCCTCAGCTCCACCTGCTCTGATGAACTTCCGTTCACTCACCACCAGAGGTCACGCTCTCACTACATTGACTCTCAAACCACACAGACTGTTACATGTCACTCCGTACTACAGTTCCCGTCATCCATTGCACTGATTACACACACACAGCTGAATGCACTGATTACACAGACACAGCTGAATCCAATCAGACACACTTTATAAGCCCTGGACTTCCTCATTCAGATCGCCGAGTATTGTTTAGCGCATATCACTCTTCTAGTGATAGCTGCATTACGGAGCCCTTCCTAGTTCCCAGTTCTAGTTCTAGTATTAGTCTATCCACTTCGTGTTGTCTGTTTCCTGACCTTCTGCCTGTGTTTATTGGATTACCCCTCTTGTCAAGCCCTCTGGATTCTGTTCGCCGATCGAAGACCCACGCTAGCCCTAGGAATACTCTTGTGTCTTGCCCTCTACATATCTGTTTGCTGGTGTTCAACCCTGCCTGTTTCTTACCATGTCTTTGAATAAAGCCTTGCATTTGGATCCGCACGTCTCACGTCTCGTTTGCCCTGTAACAATTTATACAATAGTTGTACAATTAGTTAATAGTTAAGTTCTTTACAAACTATTCTGGCATGACAGTAAATAAACCACAACATTAACACTGATATTATAACATTTATCAGAAACATATGTGTGAAAGAATGTGAGCATGTGTATCAATGACAGAGTGTCAACTCCATTTCTACTAAACAACAACACAGAACAAGCATTTAACAATTAGTTTTTTACAAATTATACACTTACAGTTTGTTTCATAGTCCATGAATACAGATCATGCATCACTGTCAATTTTCATGATCTCTTTAGCATAATTGATGTAGTCAATGGACAAAAGTCTTATAGGTTTGGAATGACATGAGGGCAAGTAAATTATTTTTTTGTGTGAACTATTCCTTTAAGAAAGGAAGACCAAGAATGATGACTCTCCAAATCAGACAACTCCAAAGTTGGTTTGAGTTCTGCAATGAAAAACACAGACATCAATGGTTTACATAAAATATGAACACGTAATCATACTGTTGTTGCATCAAAATGTGAGGTAAACAGGCAGGAGACAGTGGAAACTTTGATTTTCTAAAAATAACTCACATCGATCTCAAAAGAATGATGCTCTCCTATGCCTCTGGCTTTCAACATCTACAAAAACAAACATTATTTTACTCTTAGTAAAAAAAAAACGATAACATGATGGAATTATGAACTTGACCGTCTTTCCCTCTCTTCTGAAGAAGCTGAGAAAATCGCCTCCTCACACAAGCAGGGTTCTGTGGGCACAATGAAGACACAAAGCTCAACATGTCTGAAATATAACATACAAAACATTACTTTTAACAATTATCACTTCATCAGCCTCAAAATAATTAGGCAAGTCTTTATTACATAACGCCATTTCCTTTAGGAAACTACATTCAATTTAACCGCAAATAAAGAGATAACGAATTAACATGTAAATATGTTAATAACCCTCTCTTAAAATGGCGGCTTCTCGCACTGGTGTCATCGAGATACGTCCGAAGTTAACGTGATGTGCGTGCTCTCTTTCACGTCAGTGACTGCTGGGTTATTGATCAAGACCAATTTTCAACCCAAAATTGGGTTAAAACAACCCAACGTCCTTACCCAGCGGCCGGCATACAGAGTCCAGGGAGGTGAAGATGGAGGGAGGAGCCCAGGAGGAAACAGGAGGAGCCAGGGCAGATCAGACGGAGGGAGGAGCCAGGGAGTTCTCTGGGCTGGACATGGGAACAGGTCCCCTTTCTGGGCTAAACTCAGGAACGGGAGGGACAGAGCTCACCGACGGTGGAGGGAGGAAAGGGGTCAGGTCGGTATATAAGTAAATAAAGTTTTCCTCCGCTTTCCCTTCTCAGCTCACCCTCAACCACAGTGCAGGGGGCAGAGCTCCTCTCTGCGCTCACTCTGTCCACGGCTTTCTCCCTCGTGGCAGGCAGTGTAGACGGCTCTCGCAGCTGGTCTGACGTCATGAGCAGCTCCTGCACTGCTGCGATCCTCAGCTCTGTTGTTCTCGGGCTCTCCGTCATCGGTGGGCTCGGGCTTAAGCTCCGCGCAGCGGGGAGATAGTGGGCTGGGCACTGGGTCTGGCTGTGCTCTGGATCGGGGGTAGACGCTCTCCAGACACCGGATGATTGCCTCCCTCCAGCACAGTCCGGCGGTGTCTGGGAGGTCGACGGGGCGGTAGAAGTTGGCCCCGCTCCAGAACAGGGAGTTCAGCGCAGCATCGTCAAACGCCGTTAAAACAGCCAGCTGGCTGAACTCCACAGCATACTCCAAGAGGGAAAGATCCTTGCAGGCGAGTGAGGTAAACTTTACAGCGAGGGAATACATGGGGCACACGGGGAAACAGAAAACAAACACTTGAAAAAACGCAAAAAAATAAACGGAGGGGAACAACGCAAATAAACTATTTAGTCTCTGCTGTGTTCTGTCACAACTGCTACTGTGGAGGAACAAAGGAGCGTGGAGATGAAGGAGTTGAAGGAAAACAGTCTTTAACACTAGAACTGCCAGAGGTCGCTCTATACCTAAAAGCGCCGGTGGGTAAATTTTACCCAGGCACATGACAACTGTATTTATATGGCTAAAGAACATATTATTTCACTATATTATGCCACTGTCTTCACAAAGAAGTGTCTAGAGTCATGAAATGATTATGTCTAGTCATCAACTATATTTTTATCCTGTTGTTTTATGTTCAAAACTTTTTAATACAGGCTACACTAATCCACAACAGTCAGTAGCCTAAGCTAAAAAAATAGAAGCCTGCACTGACAACGGAAATTAGAAGGTAGGCTATAGCCTAAATATTTGGGTGATGTAATATTATAATACAATGTCATTAATCAATATATTAAGATAACCCATGCTATTTAAATTACTAAAGTAGCCTATAGACAATAATGAGCAATAATAATTCACCACACTGCATAGGATGATGCGATGACAAATTCAAGCGCACAGCGTCAACTAAATATTTATTAATTTGATTAGTTATATCATTTATAATTTGAATAAGAGAACAACACTATTAAACTTTGGTTTTATTCATTACATCATATAGATCAGTTTTTTTTTTCTTCTGGAAATGGCCAGACTAGAATAGCAACTAAGTAGCAAACAATATGGCAAGACAAAAATGAAATAATTAAAGCAAAGTTTGACCAATTAGAGTAACGTGAGGCTAAAACATGTAAATATGATATCTGGATCACTGTCAGATGAGCCGTCAGATGCTGAGCCGACCCAGGACACATAACTTACCATCAGACTCTCCATCACTCATGGCATTTAGTGTTTCTAATACCTACCTTCCATAAATCGCCTGTTTTTAGTCATTTTTACTTTATTTATGAAACTGATACCGCTAAATCAGTGAGTGAAAGGCGTTGCCTAGAAATGTACAATGTTAAAACATAAGCGGCAAGAAAATGACAGCGCGAAAATACATGCATTATATAGGTGGGTCAATTTGACCCGCTGGCGCCTTTTACGCACCATAATACCTACCTTCCATAAATCGCCTTTTTTTAGTCATTTTGACTTTATTTTTGAAACTGATAGCCGCTAAATCAGTGAGTGAAAGGCGTTGCCTAGAAATGTACGATGTTAAAACATAAGTGGCAAGAAAATGACAGCGCGAAAATACATGCATTATATAGGTGGGTAAATTTGACCCGCTGGCGCTTATAGGTATAAATGCCCCGTTTTTTGATCTGGTTTTATCTAAATAATTTTTAACAACACTGGATTGTAAATTACATAATTTTAATAAAGGTCAATGACTGGGAGACTTGAATGTTTTATTTTAAACCTGTTATGTACATTTTAAAAACAGCCGTGGGTAACACATTTCTTGAAACTATGCCTTGTATTCTCAAAACAGTAAACACAAATCCATAACGTCTCACCCAATTCCCCAAACATCCTATTTTCAGGCTCCTCTATCAGGTTTAGAAAGGGAGAGTATGCAGGCAGAAAGATGTTAGAAAACCTCGGGTTATTGGTAAACCAGTCACGAACCAGAGCAGCGCGATGGAAGCTGACATTATCCCAAACAACAATGTACCGAGGCTGCTCTAGCTGTGCTGGTTCCCTGAGGTCCAGCTGGAACATATGCTCTCTTAGACCGTCAAGGAAAGCAAGGAGGAGCATAGTGTTATAGGGTCCTAGAATGGTATGACGGTGGAGTACCCTTCGTTGTCTGATGGCTGCACACATAGTGACATTCCCTCCACGCTGACCAGGGACATTTACAATAGCCCGATGGCCAATTATGTTCATCCCCCTTCTCCTTACAAAAGCCTTAGCCTGCCTCCACCAGGTGGTCGTCTCTGTGTCCTACTAAAATAGAAGCACTCATTACTGTAACTGTCACACATGCTTTTTACAGGACAAAATGGAAACATACTGAAACTCTATCTGTATGCAAGGCAATTTGATGCATTTCTTTATTACAGTAGCATAGTGCAACAGTGTATGCACTCTAAAGTTACTGTACAGAGCAGTCTTACTGCAAGTACACCTACCTGTTTTCCTCCCTGAAGGTTCTGATGATGGAGGCGATGGTGAAGCGACTCAAATTTGGCTGTACTCGTTGCCCAGCCTCCCTCATAGTCATACCATGGACAAGGACATGGTCAACTAAAGTGGCTCGAATTTCATCTGAGACTGCTTGTCTCCTTGCCCTTCTTCTCCCTCCTCCTCCTTCACCACGTCCTCTTCCTCTCCCTCCTCCTACACTACGTCTTCATCCTCTCCCTCCTCCTTCACCATGTCCTCCTCCTCCTCCTCCTCCTCTTCCTCTTCCTCTTCCTCTTCGACCTATTCCTTAATTTCTCTGTGGATCCATTGTTCCAATTGTTCCAAAACTTATTCGGGCCCTTTTATCTATTTATTGAAGGATCTGATTGATGTGTGTTCAATTTTGACTCGTAGTGTTTCCACCTGGGTAATTGTTTGCTAATTGAGCTCAAGCTGTGCTGACTTGAGTGAACAGTATTGAATGCTAGTGCTTTCTAAATGACCACATGGTGTAAGCACTGAGAAATGTAGGGATTTGTGTGTAGAGTTTTGCAGTAACAGTTCACCAAATCTGACTCATGTGTTAAAGCAGGGGAATAGTGTTTATAGTTCAGCGAAATGGG
>NW_015536586.1:97686-99772 GCF_001515605.1 Sinocyclocheilus anshuiensis
CTGTACTCGTTGCCCAGCCTCCCTCATAGTCATACCATGGACAAGGACATGGTCAACTAAAGTGGCTCGAATTTCATCTGAGACTGCTTGTCTCCTTGCCCTTCTTCTCCCTCCTCCTCCTTCACCACGTCCTCTTCCTCTCCCTCCTCCTACACTACGTCTTCATCCTCTCCCTCCTCCTTCACCATGTCCTCCTCCTCCTCCTCCTCCTCTTCCTCTTCCTCTTCCTCTTCGACCTATTCCTTAATTTCTCTGTGGATCCATTGTTCCAAAGCTCAGTGAACTGATTCGGGCCATTTTATCTATTTATTGAAGGATCTGATTGATGTGTGTTCAATTTTGACTCTTAGTGTTTCCACCTGGGTAATTGTTTGCTAATTGAGCTCAAGCTGTGCTGACTTGAGTGAACAGTATTGAATGCTAGTGCTTTCTAAATGACCACATGGTGTAAGCACTGAGAAATGTAGGGATTTGTGTGTAGAGTTTTGCAGTAACAGTTCACCAAATCTGACTCATGTGTTAAAGCAGGGGAATAGTGTTTATAGTTCAGCAAAATGGGTGTGCTTTTTGAAAAATGGCGTTATGGTTTTGAAATTTTAGTTCAAAAGCCTGGTTATAGTGTTTTAGCAATTGAGAAAAACTGTAATAGTCCAAACTGGGGGAACAAACAGTGTAGCCAGGAGACACAACACAAAGCATCGGGATAAGACGTTTAACACAGCACGCTAGACACAGGAAACACTGGGCTTAAGTACACGACTAAACGAGGGGATGACGAGATACAACTGGACTCAATGAAACACAATAGGAACAGGAACAGGAAGGAAACCAAATATGGGCATGTCACACACGAGGGAAAGCTAGGTCATGGAAGGCACGTGGGGAGAAAAACACAACACAGACAGTGTTGGATAGTATCCATATTTCTGACAATTAGAGTGTGAAGTTGCATTATCATGAAAAAAAATATTATTTATGTTGATATTGTAATAATGATTATTAATGTTGATTAGGCCTAATAGAAGTGGAGAACTAGAAGAAGAATGGGAAAAGCATTAACTGTTTATGAATTGTTTTTTATGTTACAAAACAGTTATTCAAACTGGGAATAGATTATATAAAGAAAGAGGGAAAATAAAGAGAAAGAGCTTTATTGCCAAGTATGTTTACACACACAATGAATTGATTTTGGTGTCAGGAGCTTCCAGTACAGAAAGTACAAACATAGTGCAAGACATACATATAACTTTAGGTAATACAAATACTAATAATAAAGAGAATAGACAATATATTATAAATAATATAGTAATAAAATACAGAGAAAAAGAAAATATCAGTAGACAGAATTGTTAATGTGCATATGTGCTATTTACAGATGAAGCGTTTTGATAAGTTAAGTTTGATAAGTTATATACAGATGTACAGTCCTGAGGTGTGTTATGTGTTGTTCAGGTGGGATATGGCCTGGGGGGAAAACTGTTCTTGTGTCTGGCCGTTTTAGTGCTCAGTACTCTGTAGCGCCGGCCAGAAGGCAACAGTTCAAAGAGGGAGTGTGCTGGGTATGAGGGGTCCAGAGTGATTTTACCAGCCCTTTTCCTCACTCTGGAAGTGTAAAGTTCTTGAAGGGTGGGCAGGGGGCACCAATAATCCTCTCAGCAGTCCTGACTGTCTGTTGTAGTCTTCTGATGTCTGATTTGGTAGCTGAACTAAACCAAACAGTTATAGTTATACAGACTCAATGACGGCTGAGTAAAATTGTGTGAGCAGCTCCTGTGGCAGGTTGAACTTCCTCAGCTGGCAAAGGAAGTACAACCTCTGCTGGGCCTTTTTCACAATAGAGTCAATGTGATTGTCCCACTTCAGGTCCTGAGAAATGATGGCGCCCAGGAACCTGAATGACTCTACTGCTGCCACAGTGCTGTTCATGATGGTGAGTGGGGGGAGTGCATGGGGGTTCCTCCTGAAGTCCACGATCATCTCCGCAGTTTTGAGGGTGTTCAGCTCCAAGTTGTTAAGACTGCACCAGACAGCCAGCTCTTTAACCTCCTGTCTGTAAGCAGACTCATCACCGTCCTGAATGAGGCCG
>NW_015536586.1:100003-100652 GCF_001515605.1 Sinocyclocheilus anshuiensis
GGGGGGTTTCTCCTGAAGTCCACGATCATCTCCACTGTTTTGAGCGTGTTCAGCTCCAGGTTGTTAAGACTCCACCAGACAGCAAGCTCTTTACCTTCCTGTCTGTAAGCAGACTCGTCTCCGTCCTTGATGAGGCCGATGACTGTAGTGTCATCCACAAACTTCAGCAGCTCGACAGAGGGGTCTTTAGAGGTGCAGTCATTTATGTAGAGGGGGAAGAGAAGTGTGGAGAGAACGCATCCCTGGGGGGTGCCAGTACTGATAGTGAGGGTCCTGGATGTGAGTTTCCCCAACCTCACTAGCTGCTGCCTGTCTGTCAGGAAGCTGGTGATCCACTGACAGATGCAGGTGGGTACGGAGAGCTGGGTCAGTTTGTCTGAGAGAAGATCAGGCATGATGGTATTGAAGGTCGAACTGAAGTCCACAAATAAGATCCCTGGATAATTCCCAGGTCTGTCGAGGTGTTGCAGGATGTAATGCAGTCCCATGTTGACTGCATCATCCACAGACCTGTTTGCTCTGTACGCAAACTGAAGAGGATCCAGCAAGGGTCCAGTGATGTCTTTCAACCAGGCCAACACCAGTCTCTCACCAGTTGGCAGAAACTGCCAAACTTCATGACCACAGACTTGAGAGCGACAGGGCTGTA
>NW_015536586.1:101366-101562 GCF_001515605.1 Sinocyclocheilus anshuiensis
AGGGACCAGTGATGTCCTTCAGGTAGGCCAGCACCAGTCTTTTCATATGACTACATTTCCACAGACGTGAGAGTGACAGGTCTGTAATCATTAAGTCCAGTGATTTTGGGCTTTTTGGGGAATGGGATGATGGTGGAGCGTTTGAAGCAGCAGGGAACTTCACACAGCTCCAGTGATCTGTTGAAGATCTGTGTAA
>NW_015536586.1:107502-135059 GCF_001515605.1 Sinocyclocheilus anshuiensis
TCCACAGACCTGTTTGCTCTGTACGCAAACTGAAGAGGATCCAGCAAGGGTCCAGTGATGTCCTTCAGGTAGGCCAGCACCAGTCTTTTCATATGACTACATTTCCACAGACGTGAGAGTGACAGGTCTGTAATCATTAAGTCCAGTGATTTTGGGCTTTTTGGGGAATGGGATGATGGTGGAGCGTTTGAAGCAGCAGGGAACTTCACACAGCTCCAGTGATCTGTTGAAGATCTGTGTAAAGATGGGGCCAGTTGGTCATCGCAGACATAAACAGGCAGGTGAAACACCATCTGGGCCTGAAGATTTCTTGGTCTTCTGTTTTCTGAAGACCCAGTTCACATCCTCTACACAGACCTTAAGTGCAGGTTGAATGGTGAGGGAGGTATGAAGGGGGGTTGCAGGGGGGGTAGGTGTATGTGTGAAGTGCAGATCAGAGAGGGTGGAGGTGAGAGACTGGGCTTTTCGAATCGCCAGTAAAACACATTCAGATTGTCAGCCAGTTGTTGATTCTCCACAGACAGCAGGGGTGGTGTCTTGTACTTAGTGACGTTCCTCAGACCAGTCCATACTGACGCCGAGTCATTTGCTGAAAACCAGTTTTTCAGCTTTTCAGAGTAGGTTTGTTAGCCACTGTGATCTCCTTTGTCAGTTTGTTTCTGGCCTGGTTATACAATATTGCATCCCCACTTCTGTAAGCATCCTCTTTGGCCTGACAAAGCTGTTTGAGTTTCCCAGTAAACCATGGTTTATCATTATTGAATGATGACCTGGCGGGGATGCACATATCCTCACAGAAACTGGTATATGAAGTTACAGTCTCTGTGAGCTTATCCAGATCGGTGGCTGCAGCTTCAAAAACACTCCAGTCAGTGCAGTCGAAGCAGGCTTGTAAATCCCGCTCTGCTTCATTAGTCCATCTTGTACTTAGTGACGTTCCTCAGACCAGTCCATACTGACGCCGAGTCATTTGCTGAAAACCAGTTTTTCAGCTTTTCAGAGTAGGTTTGTTAGCCACTGTGATCTCCTTTGTCAGTTTGTTTCTGGCCTGGTTATACAATATTGCATCCCCACTTCTGTAAGCATCCTCTTTGGCCTGACAAAGCTGTTTGAGTTTCCCAGTAAACCATGGTTTATCATTATTGAATGATGACCTGGCGGGGATGCACATATCCTCACAGAAACTGGTATATGAAGTTACAGTCTCTGTGAGCTTATCCAGATCGGTGGCTGCAGCTTCAAAAACACTCCAGTCAGTGCAGTCGAAGCAGGCTTGTAAATCCCGCTCTGCTTCATTAGTCCATCTCATTACAGTCTTTATTATAGGTTTAGCTGATTTCAGCTTCTACCTGTAGGTCAGTATAAGATTAACCAAACAGTGATCAGAAATCCCCAAAGCTGCCCGTGGGTCAGAGATGTAGTGATTTTTGCTTTCGCCAACCTAGGGAGGCGAAATAGTGTAGTGATGGGTACTTGCATCACCAATGACGTTATGATATTTGGATCAAGTGTCACTTAAGGTGTGGTTATGAGTACATCACATAAGAAAGATTGGTGGGATCTCTAACGTGTAGAACCTCTTTCTGTATCATCAACACAAGGCAGACACAAGTGTAATAAAATAGATTTTATTAACAAAAGATAGACAAGAGTAATCAACAACTACTAAATGAATACCATAAATGAGATGGGAATAAAGTGTATAAGATGCATAAAATGCAAGTGATTATGTTGTGTGTTGCAATGTCAGAGCTACGTTATCTAGAAAGATAAACTGTTGCTACTCTGAAAGAAATAAGGTGAAGAACCCTATTATGCATCAAACAAATACGTGACAGATTATTTGTTATCAACTGCAATCAGCTATATAACATCTAATGTCAATTAGAAAAATCATATACTGATAATACACAACAATGCCAAGGTCTCTGGAAGAGGTTTGGATAAGTGATATTTACGTTCTCTGTGGTCAAGTTAGCAGTCCGGTAGCGGTGACTTCATCCACTGGTTGTGCTGGTAGCAATGCAGTGGAGAAAGGAGCAGGAATCCGTTTCGACAGCCCTGAACACAAAGCACTGGAGGATGCTCATCTCCTGGAGCTCCAAAGGGTCCTAAAATCTGGAACATGCAGATGTGGCCCTGGAGTAGGTGCAGAAGGTCCTTAGCCTGGAACACGCAAGGAAAGGTACCTTGGAGTGAAGGTTTGCTCGCCGGAGCTTAACCTTGTTGCAGATGTTTGTGTGTCTTCTGCCTCTCTGGGATAGAGACTCAGAACTTGGTCGATCCGCTTTGTCTCTCTAGGATGGAGACTCAGGACGTGCTGCATCTGTTGTTGTCTCGCGGGACGAAGACTCTGAATGAAGTCTGAATGTAGATTATCTCTTTCCTCGCAGGCTGGAGGCTCAGAACATGGTTGTATCTGTTGCTGCCTCGAAGCTGGAGACTCAGGACTTGGTATCTGTTATTGCCTCTTCCCTCACGGGCCAGAGGTTCAGAATGTTGGTGATATGTTGCAGTCCTTTCCTTGACAGGACTCAGACTCAGAACGGAGGTTGATCTGCTATTGTCTCACCCTTGCAGGCAGGAGACTCAGAACGGGTTGTTTCTGTTGCTGTCTTCCTGGTAACAGGACTCAGAACAGTGTGTCTGTTAACGTCTTTTCCATTGCAGTATTCAGACTCAGAACTTGCTCTGTTAATGTCTCACCCTTACAGGCCGGAGACTCAGAATGTAGGTTGATCTGCTATTGTCTGACTGGACGCGCCGGAGACTCAGAACTTCAGTGTTTCTGTTAATGTCTTTTCCATTGCAGTACTCAGACTCAGAACTTGCTCTGTTAGTGTCTCACCCTTACAGGCCGGAGACTCAGAAAAAGGAGTGTCTTTTTGGAAGGTACATTTATCTCTTTCCAATGAGGAGGAGATTGCAATCTGACACTTCTCCATTTCCAGGCTGTGATTGGCAGTTTCCATCAGAGTGGGGGGACACGGTGTGGCCCACCCTTCTTTCCTCCTGTGGAACTTATTTGCATAGTCCAAACACACATTTAGAAAAGTGTCACTAAAGATTTACCAATGCATTACTCACTTACCAAACCACAACCAGAATACCATTGGCAATGTTACGAACACATTAAGTCCAAACATGATGGAAGAAGACTGAACTGTCATGCATGCATTTATTTGTCCATTAACAGCTGAGTTTGTGTAAGATGTTGCAATGCATGTCGCTGTCACTGAGAATACTTATTTCTCTGAATAAGTATGAGATGTGTTTGTTGTAGTTTGTATCAGTTTAAGGTTTGAGAACGTAGTTATGAATGGATTTGGATGGAACTTTGTGATCTCTCTTTGTTTCACCCACTGCTGCTGCATCTAGAAGTCATAAGGAATTTTTATGGCAGTCACAGGCCAAAACCTTAGGAATCAGTCTGTTGGTGGGTGAAGGGCAGAAACTGCATTTTGACCAATGAGAAGTCCTGTCCTTCCCGGGCTTTGTACAAAAGGTCTTCTTCTTGCCCTCTAAGAGGTGTCTGGCTGTTGTCCTGGCATCTTTATCTGATGGCGTTGGACAGTTTGCTTATGTTAGTCCACCAAGATTCAATCAAAATGTAGCAAACCTTTGTCCACTATTGTGGTCAGAGAGGGGCCCCGCCATAAACTGGGCCCTGGAATGTGCTGTCCACTACAAAGTGATATGCATCCTTTATTGTGGTGTAACATTGATCCCATATATTACTGTCTCTGGTGGGACATGTAATGTGCTGTCTGTATTTTGGCAGTTCACGGGAGAGATTTGCTTTATTAAAATTCCTTGTTGATGCGGGTGAGGAGAAGTAGTTCATCCGTTTTGTTAGGAAGGGATCAGAGATTCGCTAGATGGATACTAGGAAGCGCTATTCAGAAGCCGCATTCGCTGAGCTTAACCAACGCGCCGGCTCGCTTCTCTCGTTTCCATCTGAGCGTGCGTTTGAACAGGACCGCTGCCCCTCCTACTAGAACATCCAACAAAGTGTCTGAATAGTCTCTGGTAAAACTGATAGTAAAATAATGACTGAACACAGAACAAACAAACAAATACAGCAAAAGAATGGGAGAGCTCCACACCGTGGCTGCCATACGCGGCACCATCTTGTCTTCATATAACCAATATAGATAGATAAAAGCAATGAACACTGAAGCGGTCCATGACAACTTCAGTCTAATGTGAGTTATTCACTTTCACAAAAACTCCCGCTATAATCACTAAAGCTGTCCACACTGCAAAATCAATCTCTTTCCTGCAGTTTCTTGTTTATGCTGATGAGAGAATTTGTGAATGCGAAGATTCTAAATTCAGTCAAGGAGCGCGTGCGTGCACTGAACAACTCCAGAGTTCTCCGTGGTGACGAATCAAAACGCCTCTGATTGGACATTGCACTAACAAGCTCAACAGAAACGTGTGTGATTGGTTATAATGCTCAAATCTACAAACCGCACTTAAAAAGAAACGTGATGCAATGTAATAAAGCAAAGCTACTATAAATGAAATGCCGCAATCAACACTTTTCATTCATTTCACATTTCACATTAATCGTAATAGATCTTGCTTACCACTACTATAAAGTATTCTTATATGAAATGAAATTGAATGTATACCTGCTGTGGAATCATTGACAGACAGCACACACAGTGTTCAAATAATAAAGATATGCATTGCAGGCAAATTTGCTTTTCAACTGACTGTAGGTTCATGGCCACTTCATCCAACAATCTTTATGTTCTCTTGTTCTTAAATTCCCTGTTACCAATGAGAAGCTGCTTCAGACGATTCAGTGTGTGCAGGGAACTGAACAAATCATTCAAACTGATTTGAGAACCAATTCAGACCGTTTTGCCAACTTTTTTGATCGAGGTCTTGAAGAGAATCAACTCAAAAGAGTGATTCACTCAAGAATGGGCCACCGCTCATGCCCCAGAAAAAAAAGAAAACAGAAAGAGAGACAGCGAGCTTGGAATAAACAACACATTTATTAACATCTACTGCATTGAAATTAAGTAACAAGAGGAACGTCGCCCAGTGTAGCGAAGTAAAAGTACAGTTTTTGTCCCCGTTAGCAATATAGTTAAAGTTAAAGTAAAAGTACCCACCTTTAAATCTACTCTTAAAAGTAAAAATTTTCCAAAAATGTACTCAAGTACATGTAATGGCTTGTTTCCACCAAGCGGTATGGTACAGTATAGCACAGTACAGTACAGTACGTAATTACTTCCGTTTCCATTGTCAGAAGCTGTGAATGGTACTAAAATAAACCATACCGTACCATACTACTTTTTTGGACCCTTCCATTGGGGTACCTAGCACACCTAAAGGGTGGAGCTAGACTCACTGCAGAAAGCTGATTGGTTGACAGAGAATTGTCACTTGCGCGTGCTACGAGAGGAATGACACAAGGGGAATGAAGATTCTCCTTCACTTGTTCCCCCATGCTGCTAATGCGTGTTGGGCTTCTTTACAGAGTGCGCAAACACAAAAAAATATAACAACAGCATATATGTATAAATATATGTATTTTTAAATTTTATACTTTCACACACACAGACAATGTTGAGCTTTCTTCTTTGCACGAGAATGACATCAGTTGCTACTTTCAGGTATACACCACGCCTATCAAGTAAGGGTATTGTTGGTGGTGGAAATGCAAGCGGGATCAGGGTGTGCCAACCCGAATCGTACTGTACTGTACTGTACTGAACCATACCGCTCAATGGAAATTAGCCTTAAATGTACTTTGTTACTATCCACCTCTGAGCCTTGTTAATTCTTCTTTTGCAAAAAAAAAAAAAGTGAATTATACATTAAAAAAAGCACAAAAGATCTAATATCTAAAAATTAACATATTTTGGACCCCACTATATATATATATATATATATATATATATATATATATATATACCCAGGCAATTGAAAAGCTGCATTTCCACAGGAACTGTCGCGCTGCATCATACGATTCAGATTACAAAGAATACGAATACGATTACATACAAAGACCTGAATCTTTAACCACTCTGAGAATTAAAATGGAGTGCAAAAGCTAATTAGAGTGGTCTTTATTTCTCTGAGACGGGATAGTGAACTTTAATTCATGCCGGCTGGAAAGGGAGCAGATTCATTTATTTGTGTAATTCATGCCGGCTGGAAAGGGAGCAGATTCATTTATTTGGGTAATTGAAGGTGCTGATTAGCTGTCTGTGAGAGAAAGGGGAAGGAGAATGATTGCTTGCAGACTTTAGCCAAGTAACAAACCTAATCTACCTTTTGCAGTTCCCTCAGATAATGCTTTAAATCTTGGCTACACACCACATTTAAGAAGAGAAAGACGGAGATAGCAAAGGCCACCTGTTGGAAACGGGTCTTATGTTATTATCTTACTTGTATTTGCATTTGGATGTGTATTCGGGAACTGTCAGGAAATAAGTTTAAGGTGACAACTGTAATGTGGAGCTATCTGCAGATGAAGGACATGCAGATATGTTTACCAAAGTGGAAAAAGAGAACATTCTGTTAAAGTGTGTCAATATGCTCACGACTAAAATTAACAACTGGTTATAGAAATCATGGCTGGTTTTAAATACACCTTCCATTTAAATGCAAATAGGAAAGGATAGTTATAACTGCAGGCAGTTGACCCTTCTATCAGACATGCATTTGCACTTTTTTAAAACAAGTACATTTTATGAAAATGGTACAAATGTTACCAAACAAATGGAAAACTGCTGTTTCCAGTTTAGTTATATTGACAAAAAGGTATCCAGAGAAGATGGATGTGTATATATGTATCTGGGACGTTCAGTACATATAGACTCTGCATATCCAAGCCATTGGACAGAATGAGTTTGAGGACTTGGTTGATTAATATTAAAATTACTATCCATTTCCTTTGTCTTATGAAGTGTACCATAAAGCTTACATAATAATATGTGGGGAATATGTATGTAACCATCCGTAAATGATTTATTTAGCAAATTACAATAATTTTCTGCAAATCTGTGCCAGTTACGAGGATATTTGTGTGAGTGGATTTACAAAGGCTTTGGGCAACTGCGTCATTCCTGGGATTCGGTATTATTTCAACTTGGAATATATATATATTTTTTCAGCTACATATGATTCAATTTCTAAATACCCCACATTATTAGGCACATATCAAACTTTCAAAAAAATCGCATTTTCTCACCTCGAAATGCGTTAACAACATTTTATTGTTTTCGGGTTTTTTTTTCAGATTTAGAAAACAATTATTACGATTTTTTTTCTCAACCCTGTAACTGACAAAATGGGATTGGTTTTAAAAGGATTTTACACAGAACTTGTAGAACAAATATCTACCTACTGCTCATGTGTTCCTCATAGCAATTTAATGATAACAAATGTAACATTTATCATAATTTTCATTTTTATAGGACTGAAGCTAAAAATACAGAAATTGTGTGTCTATTGTCTCTATATTTGTAAAAATTATTTTTAATTTAGAAGTTTAACTAAAACCACAATTTTATTGTTTTAGTCCTTAACATGTCCGATGGTAATCAGCAAGAAATGCTTTCATTCTTAATTGTCTTCCCTATATTTTTCCAAAAATATGAATGTGACAGGGTTGAAGACTGTAACATATTTGAAGGGATACATTGGGTTCAATTTTAATTTTTGGTTTTGTTTCTCTCTAATATTGTCCTCTTGTTTCTGGGTCAACATATCTGCATGGCTAACATTGTTTTTCTGCTGCAAATGTGGGTACAATTTCTGATGTATGATGCTTGTCAAAGTTTAAGTGGACAGATTACATCAAAAAATCTATTTATAACAAAAGTTGTCATGGTTTTGGTGTGTATATATTTAATGAAACCATGACTGTTTTTTTTTTTATTATTAATAAATGAAGTGAATAACTCAACCCTGTCACAGGTAACAATGATAAATACATATAGAGTATTTGTAACGGGGTTGAGTGTGACTGAGTTGTGGTTACTCAAAATGACACTCTCCAGACACTGGAGGATCCCTTCCCTCCAGTTTAGTCCAGTGGTGACTGGGAGGTCCACGGGGCGACGGTAATTAGCCCCGATCCAGAACAGGGAGTTGAGCGTCGCGTCATCCAGCGCCGTTTTCGCGGCGATCCCGCAGAGCGCCCACGCATAGTCCACAAAGGGGAGATCTCTGCGGGCTAGGGCTGAGAAGCGAGCGGCTATCTCCATGACGCAGGATGAAAACAAGGGAAAACAAAAAAAACTTTAATAAAACGGGGAGAAGGGGCACCACTTACTTTTTGTGAGGTCTGGATTTCTGTCACATGACTGCTGCTGTGTAGGAGCGCGGAGCAAAGGAGCGAGGAGACTTTTACTAATTTTAATAATCAAAAGGAAACAGGAAAACACACGTAGCAAGGTTGACATGAACAATTCCAGACAAGGGAGAACAGAACGGGCTAGAACTCAAATAGGGCAGAAAACGAGGGGTAGACAGCTGATGAGGATAACTAAATGACAAGGAACACCTGGAACAAATTGGAAACAATTAGGACAGGAACAGGAAGGACCAAATAAGGGCATGGAAACACAGGGAAAACAAAACAAAAACATACCATAAACGTGACAATCAACACCTGCCATGGTGTTTCTTATTTGTTGTCTCTGATATATTAACAAACTACTAAATACATTTAATTGATTTTAATTTCATTTTTGTAGGACTTGAAATTTGGAAATGCTAACGGATAACTTGTATATGGATAGCTATTAAAAATAAATCAAAATAAAGTGTTAGTGTAACGGGGCCGACGAGACGTGAGGATCCATGTGCAAACTTTTATTTATAAACACGGTCAGAACACAGGCAGGGTCAAACAATGGCAAACAGGTATGGTACGGGCAAGACACAAGAATAATCCAAGAGCTGACGAGGGTCTCCGATCAGCAAACGACATCCAGAGGGCTAGACAGAGAGAGATAATCCAGGTACACGGTAATAGTCCAGGCAGGGGCAAACAGAGTCCAAACGACAAGACAAGCGAGAGATCCAAGGCAGGCTATAAACTTCAGGGCAGGTAGAGATCAGACAAGATGAGAAAACAGGCTAAGATCAAAACACGGGTAAACAGAATATGAACTAGACTAGACTAGACTAGACTAGACTTTAACTCAGGAAACACGGAATGGCTTGGTAAAGCAGCTAACACTAGGAGAGTGATAAATGCAGAACAATACTCCGCGACTTGAGCAGGATCTGGGTAGGTGTTATATAGTGTGTGTATTGACTTTCAGGTGCGCGTGTGATTGGTTACAGCTGTGTGTAATCAGTGCAATGGATGATGGGAAATGTAGTGCAGGGTATAGTGTAACAGTCTGTGTAGTGTGAGAGTCCATGTAGTGAGCGGGTGACCTCTGGTGGTGAGTGAACGGAAGTTCATAGACCGGATTCGTGACAGTTAGCATATATTAAGCAGAGAGTCTACTAATATTCTAATGAATGGTAGTTGACATGCAGTTACAAAGTTACTTATAATTAGCAGAATGTCTAAAGGGGACAACCAAAATAAAGTGTTAGTTAAAATGATATGAAATAAGTTTTATTGTATTGTATTAGGGATGCACCGATACCACTTTTTTCAGTACTCGCCCGATACCGATACTTTTATTTTTGGTACTTGCCGAAACCGAGTACCGATACCGCCCATTAAAATGTATTTTACAAGTTATTGTTACTTTCACTGTTAATTTTTCTCTCTCTCTATGGTAGCCTATCATCTTTAATTTAATAGCATTAGAGCTGCTCTATTGCAGCGGCATAGTACTGTAATCACATGCTTTGCTGTAATAATGCAGGGAACCACTCGCTATAAATCTCCTAACTGTGATATTTTCAGAAATAGAAGTGTATGCCTAAGGTTGAAAATAAATGATGTTTGTAGTGAATGCCCCTATAAATGGTCTTATTTTACGATTTAGTTTTAATCCAAATGTCCATCATCAAAGATGTCCAGTCCATAATCCAACATCAAAGATCACACAACGTGCTCTCTCTCTCTCTCTCTCTCCCTACCGTTAAGTAACTTGTGGGCCCGATACCGATACCAGTATCGGTATCGGTGCATCCCTATATTGTATTGTATTGTATTGTATTATAAGCCTGTTGATCAGGAGTCAAAAACAACTAGCTCCTTTAATTTAATTTAATTTTTTCACTTCAGTCATGCAAATTTAATGTACTCTAGGTCCAATATATTTTGTTCAATCGTTATTTCTGACAGCTAACTCATACAAATGAAGCTATGCTGTAATATTAGTATTAATACGTATAAAATCAATTGCCTTCAGCCACTGACTGTGCCTGTAGCACTCTGCTTTTTTGTATTAAATTCAATATAATGATTGTGTCTTTCTGGTTGTACGTTTAGGTGTGGTACATTAGACAGCTATATTGTTTCTTATACCAGAGGATGGTTGGTAGATGTGTAGCAAAATATGTCCCCAGTCTTTTCTACATGAGCTCATTAGAAATCAACAACCTACGGTGAATGTGTATGTCAATATCCAGGGCAAATGGGCAATGTCCATACTGCTTTTCAAGGGCCTTAATATATCCATATATTTATGGATTTAAAGATCATATTTAATACTCATGTGCACTGCATGTCAGTTGATGAGATATCAATACACTATATTGGCATACATAATGTATTTAATGTACAAACAGGGCCCTGTGGATTATATTTCAAAGTGATACGTTATAAATTCATAGCCATCTCTCATCCAGTGGTGTCACTGTTGTCATGTCTTAGACGGCAGGGTTGGATTTCCAGATTTTTTTATTTATTTTTTTTGACCATACAGACCAACCAGTTCAACATCTTAAGTTTAATATCTTAAACATACATACAATGACATACTTGAATTTTCAATTTATACAAAAAAGTAAACAATGAGAATAACATGGAGGTGTCCTTGTGTTTTATTATAAGGCTGCTGAGACAGAACAATCAAAGTTACCACAGCAACAAAGTGCACAACAACAAATATAATATGCCAATTATAGTAAAGGCGTATAGCTGTCTCCTTTGGTACAAATCTAAAGCTTTAAGAGCTCCAACCATGAATGTAAACACAACTATTCTTTTTTTTTTCTGGTTTCAATATAAAAGCCTGGTTAAATGGCACTGAATAGTTCCATAAACATGAGCTGAATAGAAAACGCTGAATGCAAACTGGCAAATCCAGGACCTGCTTTAGCTGCTCTATTATGTCCATAGCACATTTTGTCCTTGTTTTTAATTCAGATGCACCGAATGCCAGATAATCAGTGCCAAATAAAGAATACTCCATTCACCATTTCCCAAAGCAAATTCAAAGGGAACAGAATATGACAATCTGAGCCTAAATTGTGAGCACAATGGGTCTATTCTTTCAATCTGCAAGTATAATTTATCTCATTGAATATGTTAACCACCCCACAATTTGGCAAACAGTATTTTTGCTCCATAGAATAACTTTAGGATGAGATCTATTTTAAGTCACTTTCTGGGGAAAATACCCCAGCGCTCATATCTCCCCTTCTCTTGTCAGATTTCTGGGGCCATATCCTCAGGGAAGAGCTATAACACTTATCAGCAGATTCCATCTCGGGTACTCTGTCAGGACTGATGAGATTCTGACTGTCCTTAGTGAGACACTCATAAAAGCTCTGGTGCAGTTTAAAAGCCACAGAGGTCTGGGAACCAGAACATGGTAGTGATAACCAAGACACACCCAGCCTCTAATAACTTTACTGAGGCGGCTGGCAGTTAAATCTACAGATTACAAGAGTGATAGCCTGCTGGAAATTGTCATATGGTTCTGTGAGGGACTGAGTTTGGTTCAGTATGTGTTTTTGATGTGTTTTCTTTTGTTCGGTAACACATTATAATAACTTTCATTAATAAATCATTAACAAACATTATATGATGCTTAACAGATCATTAGTTAATATATATTCACATAGCTAGAAATATGAGATAATGTTCTTGTTAATGTTTGCTAATGAAATTACTAAACGTTACCTAATGATTAACATATGATTGCTTAATGTAAATTGAAATGCTTACAAATGTCTGTTAACTTTCAGTTCATATGATCTTCATTTGCTGGTCTTTGTTTGTTGTGTAGACCTCTATTTACACATCTTAACAAATAATCTATTCATTATTTGTTCATGTTTTTTGCAGTACCCAATCTAAAGTGGAAACTATTCATCATTTGCAAATGTTTACTAATCATTAGTATATTTATGAGCATTGGACTTTTAGCTATCAATGGCAAAAAGTGTCCAGAAAGACCTGAATTTACCCTATCTTTACTAATCATTTATTAATCATTTGTTCATGATTTTGCAGTAGCCAAACGATTACTAATCATTTAGTATATTTATGGGCATTGGACTTTTAGCTAATATAACAAGGTTTGTGTAAAGTGTGGCTGGTTAAGTTTAGCTAAATGCTTGCTAAAGACATAATAGATTGTAATTGTAGTGCAAAAATGTTTTTATTGCCTCAAAACTCACATTAGTATATTACTCTTCAGTATGCAATTAAACAGGATATTCCTTGAATCATAAATAAACAGGAGTAAACTTGTTTTTTAAAGAAAATACTTGTTGATTTATCAAAACAATATAATATAAACAGATTGAACCATGTTCCCTTATTGTAATCAAATTGACCCCTGTACACTGTTGAGCCTTTAACAACCCTTAAACCTACCCATTCCACCAAACCTGTCCCTAACCTTACCCGTATCACACCTCAATAGCAGCAAAAGTGTTGTGCATTAACAAGCTTTTAATAGTTTTATAACATCTGTTAAAATCATTTGTAGATTTTCAATAAGTGCTTGATCATATGGAATTGAAAGTTTTAATGACATTTGTAAGCATTTTAACTTACATGAAATAATGATTTGTTTGAACATTATCTAATGTTTAATACGTTAATTAGCAAACATTAACATGCACATTATCTCACATTTATAACTATTTGAATATATATAAACTAATGATTCATTAAGCATTATATAATGCTTGTTAATGATTTATTAATGAAAGTTATTATAAAATGTTACCTTTTGTTCTTTTAATTACAAATTTACAGTATGTACTTACTGTGATTGGATTTACGTTTTTCAACTGGTTGATGATAAAACACATTAAAAAATTCAATTTCATTTAAGGGGGAACCAGAATTCAGGCAGTAGACTCTATTTACTAACTGGTAAACTAACTCAATTACACAGGCAGTAGACTCTATTTACTAACTGGTCTGACTGTGGAATGGTGAAATGAAATAAAAAATAAAGTCCAGCACCTTTTCTCTTCTGTAAATAACACCTGTACTCATTGTGACAAAAATAAATAAATCATTTGCATAACAATAAAAAGCCTCATCTCAATCAACATAACATTATTTAACAAGTCCAAATGAGGTGCGGGTTCATCAGTCAGATCTTAATTAACTGACAACTGCTTCAAATGCTTTATTTATAAGAGTAAGTGTTATTTATTTTACATATAAGTGTAAACAATATCATTTGACCACACAATTTATGACATCAGCGCTGATAGTAAAATTCAGAATAGCTATTGCACTATGACAGAGAACTAGTTTGACTGTGGTTTTGTTCAAACAGCACAGGTTAACCAAATTCACTTCAGAATTTAGCTGAGAGGCCTGAAAATTTAAGGCAGTCATTTCAGTTTTAGAATCTTGGCATGGAATCACATAAATGTAAAGTTGGTCTAGTCTGACTTGAACTAATAAGCAACCACCTCTAGTACAAAATGCTAAAAACCAGATAGCAACACTCTAGCAACGATATGTGTAAACAACACCAAATGTAGTGTTCTGAATGCCCAAACACACAAAATCGTCATCAAAGAACTAGCGGCGAAAAAGTAGCATTTGCTTAGCAGTTGCTTGCTTTTGTCACTTCCGTTTTTCTCACTGTGCAACTTATTCACCTACGAGCAAATCAGACTGACTTCTCTTACCGAAGGGCTCCATCTCCAATTCAACATGCTCAGTCATCCAAAAAGCCACTGATAGAGATACCAAAAACTAGGAAGACAGATGTTAAATGACAGCCTGACACTGGCTGATGTCGATGTTATGCCGGAGTATTCAGAAACAAGGGCATGTCCAAATTAATAAACACAAACCAGAAAACCAGGGAAAAGAAACACGCCACAGAATCACAAGACCTGACAAAGAGCTCACCCAAACTTGTAAACAAGGCTACTTTACGTGAATCTGAGGTACTCAGCAAGTAGTTGTAAATCACAGATGTTTTATATACAAGATATGAGGATATGACTGCAGCTGACAATGAGGCCAAAACCAGCACATTCAGTGCCCGAAGGCTTTGACTTTTTAATTTTACTTAACATTATTTTACTTATCCATTATGCTGAAGAGACCTTTTTGAAGGATACTGTTTTATTTATTTATTATTATTATTTTTTTTAGATGTTCAGTTTTAATTTGGTATTTAGATAATAAACGTGAATGCTCTCCTCACAAATCAACTCTTTCTTGTTTTTCACTGGCATGTCTCTTTGACTAGTGCATCCTTAAACCTATATTTAGTATAAGTACTTAAGGTACATAGTGACAATAAATGTTGCTTTGGTTCATGCTTCTGTCAAGAAAATACATGTAAATAAATAAATAACATCACCACAGCATGAATAGTTAGGACTATTTTATATTCCGCCAATCAAGGCGAACATCGACCCACTGGATTTGCTGTAGGGAAATTCCAAAGCACCATCAGTGGATAGGACTTTTACTCAAAAAAACAAAACAAAAACACAGTATTGCTGCATAATGTATAAACCCTTGTGTGCATATAAACAGATAACAAGAATCTATTTAATCACATCCAATGTGCCAAAACACTAGTGTCCACAGCTAAAAAAGTGCAGTGCAGATAAATATTTTACACATTCAAAAACAATGATGCTGTAATCATGAATAAAGGAGGTAGAGGCTACCCAGCAGTCCATTACATGTGGTTGATCTAGCTCTTGTGCCACAAGAGAGAAATCAGGTGGAGATTACATGTTTTCAGAAGAAAAGAATGACTGATTGTAGAGGACAGCTGGCTGAATGACAGTTATTTCTTTGTTTTAGTCACAGTACCGCCTGTGTGTCCTTCCCGTAGACGTCACCTGATGTTACGTGAAGTCCTCTACTGTTTGTACAGCTGAAGAATTACAAACAGACAGTGTGCAATTTAGGAACAACTAGCGGTTTAAACCAACACACATGCATACACATCTTTAACACTAAAGGACACTTCGCTGTTGTTTTTAGATGAAATTTTTAGAGAGCGGTGTCTTCGCCAGCAATGCACACTTAATTACTGTCAGCTTTGCTCTTTATCAAGAGGACCATTTTGCCGCCTGCACGGCAAGACTAGTTAAAAGCCCCTTTTCAAGTGCTTCTCTCACAATCTGACGTTAATTACTGTAACAGTGCTGTTTGTTAGGTCAGTATGAAGCTCTGCTTTGCAGAGAGGAATCGGTCATTATGATGATCTCATTATTCAAAGATGTGCTTCATTCCTCTATTCTATCTGATTATTTTTTCTGCCTCATTTATACTCAGCTCTCATCTATGAAGACGTGTGCACACACGCAGCACCACCTATGCCGGGGTTCGCACACTGGGGTGAGGCCTGTTGTTGCCGAACTGTCAGAGGCATTATCTGCATCATGGATCCCATTTTCAGTATCCGTTAAAAGTTTTCACACACTTGTTTATTATTATATTTTCCACATTGCAGAATAATGGTAAAACCATCAAAGAGATGAAATGACACAAATTGAAGAAAATTAACTGTAGTACAGTGAACTGAAATGTAGTGACTAAATGATATGTTGTAATTTTGAATTGTATTGTCACTTGCTCGCAACTTGGCTAGATTCCAACATGCATACCTGCAGCCAGTTTTATTATTTTATATTATTATTATTATTATTATTATGCTAATGCATGAACAAAAAAATGGCCAAAACAAACTGGTATATTAGATTTTCAGGTACTTTTCTTCAAAATTCAACACATAATTATTTTTTTTCTTTCTTTTTTGATTTTTTTTTATGTGCAAAAAAAGTCAAGTCATTTAATTTAATTTAATATACAGTGGATATAAAAAATAATCACCCCCCTTTAACATAATCACACTTTGTTGCTTTGCAGCCTGAAATGAAGACGGACACAATTTTTGTTTTATCCAGCTGTATTTACTCAGTGTAACTTATAACATCCAAGTCAGTTACGTCGAACACCAACATGTCAGAAAATAAATAAATAAATAAATAAATCACTGAGTTGGAATAAGGATCACACCCCTCCTAAAATGACTTGTAAACTCATAAATAGATTAATTAATTGGGTTTAGAACACTTTTGTATGGCAGTTCTTTTATCCCAATGTGGTTTGTTTTGCTTGAGCATCAGACTGAAAGCGCAGTTATTATAATCTCCTGGATTGTCCTTTATTGCATCATGGTATGTACAAAAAAAAAAAAATTGACAGGGACATCAGGGGACAATGAGAGGACTTTTTTTTTTATCAATAACAAATTTTATCTTTAAACCTGTATGAAACCTGAGACGTTGGATGTCTTAAGTTCTGCTGTTCTTGGGGGAATCGTTCAAAAAATCTGAGACCTTCGTGAGAGTTTCAGAACTTATCACAACTTACTGTCATCCCGGCTGACATTAGGCCAGCTAGACGAGAGAGCAACGACTTCCCTTGACGCAAGAACAGATTACTGATTCAGGTAGCAAGCTGACCCAGGAACAGATCCAATCTGAATGCACCCAGGTAAAAGGAAAAAGAGGAAAAGCGTGCATTTAAAGTGTTCTGGGGGATAAAACAAGAGTGTTGTTTCATCTCTGTTTTTATCTGCTAGGCTTGTAATGATTGCCTCAAGGGTTACTGGTATTTCAGCAGAATTATTCTGATGTGAAGAAGGAATTGTATTTAAATATTTATGACTTATAGTTTCAGATTTGATTTTTCAGATAACATATTTCACACATTTCAAATCTCAATGAAACAATATAACAAGATAATATGGACTCTGAATTCAATAAACAATCTGATCCCTAGAATACACCAACAAATGTACATTTTGCCATAAGCTATTTGAAGATAGAAAGGCTGAATTCTCTTTGTTGATTCAGTATGTTCAGTATGTCCGTAGAGAGCACCTCAGACCCAGAGGTGCCCTGTCCTCTCCAGTGGCTCTGAGACTCAAACTCTGGCTAATCAGAGTGATTGGAGCAGCTGGCATGGCCGTGGGGGCTGAGGGACACCTTGTGTCTCCATCAGACCTGCCAGTGGCACACCTGGAATACACCATCAGGGTGACTTTGAGATTTCACAGAGAGAGATGGAAAGAGACGCCAATAAGGCCTTGCAGTGCCAAGGTGAAAAAAAGTACCATCTCCTGGTCAGCTAGTTCTGAGACTATCACAGATTAACAGCACTAAACAAAAGCTGTTATAGAAATTTTAAAATAAAAATTAGGCAGATTTGGAGAAATGTAGCATTACATCACTTGCTCATCAATGGATACTCTGCAACGAATGGGTGCCGTCAGAATGAAAATCCAAAAAGCTGATGAATAACAATAATCCACAAGTAATCCACACAACTCCAGTCCATCAGTAAAAGATCTATGAAGTAAAACGTTGTGTGTTTTTAAGAAAAACACAAACCTGTTGTTCCTCTATCCATAATATTGCTTTCTACAGTGGGGAAAAAAGAAAAAGAAAAACATATATATTATATACAATGTAGGAGCGAAAACAGTTCTAAACAAATATGTGGGTGGATTTTGATGAGAGAGGACAACTGTGGATTACCTTTTTCACTGGAGAAAACATTATTATGGATAATGGACTCATATCCTGGCCAGAAGTGATGGTTTAAAGTTAAAAGTAACATTAGGCAGGCTTCTAAAATAGTGTATATCATTTGTGAATATGTTGAAAAATACACTTTGGAATATATTTATGCAGTGCATTATAAATGCTACCCGTTACCCAGTCAACAAACACAACTGTGACACCTTCAGTCCTCTCAGATAAAACCGCTAAAGCAGACACATTGCTGTGTAGTGAGCAAATTGGTTTGGCCGCTGAATGCGATGCAAAGCTGAGAGCCACCTTGATGAGGTGTACTTAGCAAGCACCATATGGCTACAGGGCCTGATAGGCACAGAATCATGGCTGCTGCAGGAATAATTATTGTGCCAGCAGTGGGGAAGACACAATAATGTCAGAGCCTCACCTCACAAATGTGTGAAACACAGTCATATTCTGTGATAAATTCCTCACCAACAATAACCACAAATGTCCTCAATTTGGCAACTTATCAAATGCTGAAAAGCTGCCATTTTCAGATGGGAGGAAAACAAGCCCAACTGTAGGTGATGTATTTGCCAACCATCATTATGTACTTGCTTTCCTAGAGCCTCTCAAGCCAAGAGTAATTTCTTGCATAGCTAATACTACTGGACAAAGTCATATTCCATTATAGCGCAAGCATATCACACATGGATGGCCATTATTGTCACTTGGCACAAGTTATGAGTGACTGTCACTGGAGCAATCATACTGTGCTGTTGCAAATAACTAACTATGTGTGTATGTATGTATGTATGTATGTATGTATTTATTTTCTGAAGAAAATATGAGTAAATTAAATTAGAAATTTGGGAAAAATCGTCACATAGATTTGTTCCATATGACAATTCAACTTCATAGTGATTGAGATCATAATGGTTCCTGTTCATCCAGTTTCACTCAATTAATGTTTCTTTTAGTACTTTTGATTAAGTAATATTCACAAAAACATGATGAGAAATTTAATAACAAAAAAAAAGTTAAATAAATGTTACATGTGAACTTAAATTATGTTTTAGTTACTTTTTAAAGGCTGAAATGCAATCAAATAATTTAACTATACTTAACCCTTTGAGCGGTGCGGTCCCACACGTGCTTTTTATTTCCATGCCCCTGGGAGTACGGTCCCACATATGGGATTTAGAACGTTCGGTGACGTCACATAACTGCCAAATTCAAACTGTGCGTTCGCGCTTTAGCTGGTGCTGAGCCAGAGAGAGACATCATGTCTTGTCATATTATCACAACTATGCAGTGTTCTTAACCACATAATGCATATTTTAGGTTTCAGACATTTAAATACACATAAGTATTAGTAAAACAATACATTTAGAGTTTGTAAAATACACACATATGCATATGGAAGCAACAATAACAATCCATTCAAATTTAATTTGCCAATGTGTTTTATTCATATCAGATACACATAGTGTAAGTAACTATAAAGTTCACTCTATTCTTCACCCAGTTCACCAGCCACTTATTACTTCTATTCGGGAGAAATTGATGAATTCACATGCTGTAAATCCGACTGACAGGTCTCTCTGAACTGAAGCGCTAACAAACATGGTGGCGCCCATCTCACATTACAGATCACGATCAAGATCATTTAGAAAGGTTTTTAAATGACAAAACACACTCATTCACACATATTTGTGAATCAGAATATCAGATTGTTCATGACACGGTATGCAAGTTTGTGAATATTTTAAATAAAAAAAGGAAAAAACTAAATAAAAGAGATCCATCTGTCATACAGTGTTATTGTGGCCATGTTGTGTCATGTGACAAGCATGACGTGTCGCCATGGAAACAGTAAGGGGAAACGTTCTAAAATAATGGTCGACTTAAAAAAAACTCACTCTGGGGGACTGCTAGAATATTTTAAACTCACAACTGAAAGGGTTAAAAATGGAACATATTCATTCATTTATTATTACACAATATTACCACTGGAAAAAAAAAAGGATCAAGCCTAATATTCCGCATTACACGACAAAAAACTCACTCTGGGGGGACTGCTAGAATATTTTAAACTCACAACTGAAAGGGTTAAAAATGGAACATATTCATTCATTTATTATTACACAATATTACCACTGGAAAAAAAAAAGGATCAAGCCTAATATTCCGCATTACACGACAGATTATAAGCGATTTATGTTTGTTTCACTTAAAAGAACCGGCATTTAAGAGTCAGTCAGGAATCAGTTGAACTGGTTGTGCTGAATGCAACTGATTTAGTAAAAATAACTGACTTTTATTCATTCAGGAATCAGTTGGACGATACTTGCCTCTGTCACACTCTGTTCCGTGTTACGTGTGAATGTCTGTGAACGTCGATCCCCATGTTCTACGTGTGGTTTTCCCTATTGTAAATAATGTCTGTGATAATTCTGGAATCTCCTTCGTCTCCTCGCTCCTTCACAGTAGGCACAATGTGACAGAAAACTGGACCGATACAGAAAAGTAAGCGGCGCCCCTTCTACCTGTTTTGTTTTCGTTTGAAAAGTCTTTTTGTTTCCTGTTTGTTTCTCCCCGTGATCATGGAAATCGCCGCTCGTTTCTCCGCCTTAGCCCGCAGAGATCTCCCCTTCTTCGAGTACGCCTGGGAATTCTGCGGGCTCGCCGCGGTGATGGCATTGGATGACGCGACCATCAATTCTCTGTTCTGTTTTGGGGCCAACTACCATCGCCCCATTGACCTCCCAGACACCAAGGGACTATGCTGGAGGGAAGCGATCTACCGGTGTCTGGGGAGTGTCCGGGCCCGAGCCAGAACCAGCTCGCCGTCAAGCCCGCTGGCCGCGGCTCTCTCCCTCCCGCCGGCCGTTCCTTAGACAAGCCCGCCGGCCGCGGCTCTCTCCAGCACACCGGCCGCTCCGAAGGAGTTTAGCCCACGGAGGGCTCCTGTCCCCGAGTTTAGCCCAGAGAGTGTTCCAGTCCCAGAGTTTAGCCCAGAGAAGGCTCCAGTTCCAAAGTTTAGTCCAGAGAAGGCTCCAGTCCCCGAGTTTAACCAAGAGAAGGCTCCAGTCCCCGAGTGTAGCACAGAAAGTGCTCCAGTCCCCAAGTCAAGCCCAGGGAGGGCCATTGTTCCCGAATTAGGCCTACAGAGGGCCTCTAAAGGCAATATTCTCCCCTAGGATTTTTTTTGGTGGTGGGGGGGGGCGGGGGTAGTATGGGTCCATCCATAGTGGCCGGGCCGAGTGGCGAGGCCATCCAGCCATGGCCTCCTGAGTTCTCTGCTCCGCCATGGTCTTCTCAACTGTCTGCTCCACCATGGCCTCCAGAACTGTCTGCTCCGCCATGGCCTCCTGAGTTCACTACTCCGCCATGGCCTCCTGAACTGCCTGCACCGCCATGGCTTCCTAGTCTGCCTGCTCCGCCATGGCTCCCCGAGCTCCCTGTGCCGCCATGGCACCCTGGACTGCCTGATCCACCCTGGAGGTATTCCCCGTGTCCCAGTCCTGCACCAGCCTCCAGAGCGCCCACCCCCCTTCCTGCTGGAATTGTTACGGTGCGGGACGCGCCTTCCGGGAGGGGGGAGTAATGTCAGACTCTGTTCCGTGTTACGTGTCTGTGTCTGTGATGTCTGTGAACGTCGATCCCCGTGTCCTACATGTGGCTTTCCCTATTGTAAATAAAGTCTGTGATAATTCTGGAATCTCCTTCGTCTCCTCGCTCCTTCACAGTAGGCACAGCGTGACAGACGCACTGTACAGTATGTGAGTAATGTTCCCACTCAAATTCACATGAGGGCAAAATATTCTGCAATGGCTATAAGTTGGTCAAGAATTAACAAGAATCAATAATTTGGTCAATAATTGTATCTGTTCTTCACACAAACCTATCATACTCTATGGCTTCAGAAGCAGTTAAATAAAGCATGTTACACTGACTATTTTATGGTGTTTTTTGTTTAATCTGTGAAGAAAATACCTGTTTGAAGATTCAACAAAATATCTAAATTTGTGTTCTACAGAAGAAAGAAAGTCATACCATTTTGATCGACATGGTAGCGAGTCAATAATGACAGTATTATTATTTGCATTGGCAAGCAGCACCACAAATGTGGAAGATATACGTCTTGTCTGGGTTTGGAATGTCTAATGTGAACTCCACAAAATTTGTTAATAATTTGTCTTTGGGAGTGACTGAGGAAAAATCATTGTAAGATTCAGTGACTTTGCCTTCTGCAGGGAGTAAAGAAAGTTTAACATCTGAATAATTGATTCCCTGCTTCAAATTTAAGACCAGGGGATAAATCTAGTTTCAGTAGTTTACTTTATTTTTAATTAATCAGAGTCCTGAGCACTCCTGTGATCTTATCAATACATTTTCATTTGGTGGCTGTTAATCGATTCTTAATGAGCTTTAAGTAATATCCCCTTTATCTTGTAAAAAGGCATTTTGGCAAATCCAGGGGACTCTATTGTGTAAACAGCATTTAAATCATGTCAAATGTACGGGTGGTCTCACTCATATCATCTGCATATGTAACTGTTAATTAATCAAAATCTCAGGAGACATCTTCATGATTTTAACTGTTCAAAGGCATTTCTGATGCCAACTTCGATACTTCCTTCCTCATCCTCTATCTTTCTCTCTCTTTGCACATGCAAAAGAGGAAATTACACATTCTGTTTCTAACTAGACAAACACATTTTCCTAACAGTGCAATCAAGGGTGAGAATTCACTTGTGGCATGACTTCACTCTGGTGTCCTTCCTTCATCTGTATGTGTCTAATATTCTGTGGTTTGACATTGTCTCTGTCACCGAGAAAGTTCTCTTTAGTTCTTTCCTGCGTCAGTAGTGCTTATCACAGAGTAAACGCCCCTCAGTCGCTTGCCCTTATTGCCCAGTACTTTTGCATCAGTGCTTTTTAATTTTGCAAACACACTTTGGCTCGCCTCAGTCTGATGGTTTCTTAAAACATAACAAGGCCATACTTCTGTGGTAAATGCACTAAATATCAACTTTCATTTCTTCAAGGGCTCAGTTACCACTATTACATGCTTAAAGCAGATATAAGATCCAGCAACATCCAGAAAACTGAGGAGTTTGAAACCCCAATAGGAAATAAGGGATCTGGGGTGTCCCATTCTATTTCACTGAATTATTCACCTGACTTTTTTTTTTCTAATCAAACGTATTATCAGTTATGCAACACGAATTGCTTTCAGAATGGGACTAAAGGTAGCGTCACACTAGACTTTGAGCATTATATCAGACCCCATATGACAGCAACCATGCAATTGTTATATTTCTGTGCTTTTTAAAGGGGTCATATGACGTTGCTAAAAATAACATTATGTTGTGTATTTGGTGTACTGCAATGTGTTTATGCGGTTTAAGGTTAAAAAAACACATTATTTTCCACATAATGTACATTACTGTTGCTCCTCCATGCCCTGCCTTTCTGAAACGAGTTGATTTTTACAAAGCTCATCGTTCTGAAAAGCGAGGTGTACACTGGGATTAAAATCGAACAAGTGCAAAATTTTAAGTACTTAGGATCTATGGTTCAGGAGAAGAAGATTGCAGCAGTTGCAGAAGTTCAGTGCCGAATCGACCAATCATAAATATTGTAAAGAATAACTTGGGATTTACTTATATGCTTTTACTGTATCTGTGTCACCTATTTCCTTGATATAGATGGGACCCTTATCATAGTATTTGATGATGAATATCCATGTATTACGCATACTTTCCAAAATGTCAGAAGGGTATGAAACATGGCGAGAGCCACCGTGTATATATGTTCTCACTTCTGGTTACATTAGTGTGTCAGAATCAGGAACTTCATGAAGATCAGCTAGATGCAGTGAATGTGGTGAAACAATTCAAGCATATATGTGAGTTAATGATACTAACCTTTGTGGATGCGTTTTAAGATGTTATACGTTCTAAGATGTCATGGTGTCAGATACGGCTTTTCTCTTTCTTAATGTATATGGGTGTATGTGTGTGTGTGTGTGTGTGTGTGTTCAGGTTTGACGAATCACAATGCAAGAACTGACGCTTCAAATAAACATTTGGACAATTTCTAAACATTTATTCAGATGCAACACCTAATAAAAGTAAGTATGTCCACTTACTGTTCATTTAACATTTTAACATTAACATGTGATTAATTATGGAAAACATAATGTGTATGGGTTTATATATGATATAAACTAAATGGTATAGTTTAGCAATATCACGCGAGCAAGAGTGCTGTTTTTCCCAAACATCTGCCTGATTGCAAATGTGATATTGATTTTATGCAATAGTTCAATAAACAAGTTAATATGTGAAATTTTAGACAAAATATTTTATTGTCTGCATTGCTCAATAAACATAATGGGAACAGGAAACAGGAAGGACCAAATAAGGGCATAATGATACAAGAGGGAACACATGGGAAGGAAAACAACAAAACGGGAACACAAGTCTGACATTACTCCCCCCTCCCCGAAGGCGCGTCCGCACATCACACAACATCCAATGGGACTCAGGACAGGCCTACTCAGGACGGCAGGCCTCCAGAGCGGTACCCGTTCCGGGACCCATGGTGGATCAGGCAGTTCGGGCCGCCATGGCGGAGCAGGCAGTTCAGGACACCATGGCGGAGCAGGCAGACTAGGAGGCCATGGCAGATCAGTCAGACTAGGATGCCATGATGGAGTAGGGAACTCAGGCGGCCATGGCGGATCAGGAAACTTGGGAGGCCATGGCGGTGCTGGCAGTTCCGGAGGCCATGGCGGAGCATACAGTTCAGGAGGCCATGGTGGAACAGTCCTCCCTGGGCTTGACTTGGGACTGGAGCTCTCCTTAGGCTAAACTCGGGGACAGGAGCCCTCCGTGGGCTATACTCGGGAACTGGAGCCCTCTGTGGGCTAATCTCGGGAACAGGAGCCCTCCGTGGGCTATACTTGGGAACTGGAGCCCTCCGTGGGCTATACTCGGGAACAGGAGGCCACTCTGGGCTGGATTCGGGGACTGGGAAGCACTTACGAGGAGCTGGCACTGGAGGGTGCTCTGTAGGAGCAGGCACAGCAAGGCTCTTTTGAGGAGCTGGCACTGGAGCAAACTCAGGGGCTGGAGACGACACTGGAGCGGACTCAGGGGCTGGAGCCGACACTGGAGCGAGCTCTGGGGCTGGAGCCGACACTGGAGCGAACACTGTAGCGACCGTCAGGCTTAAGAAAGCCATGGCCGGCGGGCTGGTGTGAGCGGCGACTTCCATTGCGGGGGGAAAACAAAATACTTTTCAAAAACGAAAAGCAAACACGGGGAGAAGGTGCGCCGCTTAATGTTTTGGTCCGGTATTCTGTCACGCTACGGCTACTGTGGTGAAACAAGGAGACGAGGAGACACAGTCTTTAATCTTCAACTTCGGGTAACACAGGGCAGACACACACGTAGCACTAGGACGAACATTCAATACCAGACAACCAACTCAGAAAAGGAAATGCACGACATGATGAGGGGATGACGAGAAACACCTGGGATCAATAAACGTAATGGGAACAGGAAACAGGAAGGACCAAAAAAGGGCATAATGATACAAGAGTGAAAACAAGGAACACATGGGAAGGAAAACAACAAAACGGGAACACAAGTCTGACAGCGGTGTTTCGTTCCTGAATGAATATAATGTTTTTTTTTCTGAGTCAATGATTCAGTGAGCATTTCATGAAGACAGTCACTTGCTTCATTTCCAAATTAATCATATGTTTGAATGAGTCGGTTGAATGAATGACTCACTCCATAATAAAAACAGTGACTTGTCACCAACTGGAGGTTTTAGTTTCATATTTTGATTATCATTTCATAAAAAATAAAAAAAATCATTTCATATTTCAATACTCTTTTTTTAACTATTAATGTCCATCAATTATCATTATTTATACCATGTTGAATCAAAATATTTATTTCTAAAGCTACTTTTTGTAATGTATATCCAATGCTTTTGTCATCTAACACAATGTTTTTAAATGATCTTTTGGGGGGCATATTCTCAGCTAAAATTGATGTGTGATTAATTAGATCTAGAATTAGATTAATTGGCATCTAGTGAGTACATCATGGTGTTACATATGATTTTGAATATGCAATTTAATAATTTTACATGTATTTATGTATTTTTGTATCTTGGATTGACTCTATCTACAGGTAGAGGAAGACTATTTGAACTAGAATCTTAGTAGGTTCCCTGGAACATATTTTGCCTTTAATACAACCTTGTAAATATGATTTTTAAAGATGAGAATATATTAGCAACAATTAAAAAAAAAAAAAACGTATTATAAATAAAAGTATAATAAATAAAATATAAATATAAAAATGTTTTGTACTTTATTGTACATTATTTTTTGATAATCCTTTCTTATGATTTAAAGAAGTACACATCTTTAACATTTAAAGTACTTGATAATAATTTTAACTAGTGTGTCAATATAGGTTACATTTAAAGGTAATATATTTAAAATGCATTATATTTCAACTTAATTACAAATGTGTAATTAGACATATATTTAAATACCAGTTTCAATAGAAATTATGTATTTAGTTACCACTTCAACCATATTTAAAAGACAATAGAAGTAATCATGAAATTACATATAAAGATGTACTAAAGTCATACGTAAATGAGTGAAAAAAGCACTCTAAAGTTCAGCTGATTGTATTTAATATGAACATAAATTGTAATACATTTTAATTTAACTTCAATTAAGATGCAATTAAGTGTCCGAAAACATTGTATTCAGTTCACACAGAAGTACATACTTTGAATGTATATAATCTCTGTAATAAGTACTTTAAATAAAAGTTTTGTTTGTTTGTTTTTTGCAAGTGCAAAGGGGAGAACTGGTCACAAGGGCATTAAGACTTGCAAATGACAACATTTCAGCAAAGATGGGGAAAAAAAGTGACACAAAAGTGATGAGGCATATCAGAGGAAGATGGACAGGTCTGATATATGGACGATTCAAACTGCATATGACAGGCGTAATGCTCCACGTGTGTTTACCCTCACAAGGTCTTAATTAAAGTAATAAAGCTCTGATTAAAAGACAGCTGGCTTTTTATGTGGTGTGTTTGAAGTAGATGTTGGTCATTACTGTCTCATCTCTGTCTCCTCCGTCTCTTTCTCCCTTTTATCTAGGCATCAGATGTTTGAAAGTCTGCACACACACACATCCTAAGATTTCAAAATAGACAGATTTGAATCTATGTGAAACAGTATGGAAAAAAAAAGCACTTCTATCAAAGTCACAGCTGCATTATGTGCCTCTATCCAGCTGCAGGCATCTATTAACTTTGATTTGTTCATTTCAGACATGTAGAATTTCACCTTGAAAGCAAACATGGGAAAGACGTCACAGTTTACGGTGACATACAAATGTAATGTTTTTTTTTTTTTTTTTTGTTGTAAAAAAAAAAAAAAAAATCCAAAGAGCTTGGTCTTGCTGAATCAAAAACTCCTTTGTTATTTCTGTATGTGTTTGCCAGTGATGTTTTACAGACTCTGTGTCCATCCATCAGTTTGTTACAGATAGGAAGGACCTCATTTGCACCAAAAGGGGA
>NW_015536586.1:135151-139398 GCF_001515605.1 Sinocyclocheilus anshuiensis
CATGAAAAAAAAAAAAAGTTTTTTATTAACATTTAGCATTGCTTTTTAAGAATTACTTGCGATCATGGTCCATTAGAGAAAAAGATAAATGTTTGCAGATGTGTGAATGCGGAAACATCATTAAAATGTTTTCACAAAAGTGTAAACTTTGCATATAAAGCCTCTAATCTCAGATTACACACCATATAATATCATATAATAATTGCTGTTAATAGTGTTCATCGTCTGTTTTATTACATCTTAAATTGATTTTTCCGTACATTTCTGCCATATGTACATTAACTGACAGTCACCACTGATAAGCTACCACTAAATATTGTAGAAAATTAATTTGCTGTAAAATTGCTTTGCAATGATTTGTATCGTGAAAAGTGCTGTACAAATAAACTTGACTTGACACACAGTTTCTCCATCACGGGCAGCACTGAAAAAACTCACTGAAGAGAATTAGCAGGAAAAATGCTAACTGCTACATGATCCAAATATTGCACATGCAGATAACTCCAAGAATGATCACCAAGGCAACTAATTACCATCCGCTCAGAGATAGATTTATGCTTGCTCTTTTAATTGCTGCCGAACGTTTTAATGAGTGTCTCAACAATGCATAAATAAATCCTGACAAGAGAAGGAACAATATTAATTTATTCTCTTTCACCATTCTCAGATTCATTTAGTCCACACAGAAGCTTGTAGAAACCCCCACTGTTATAGACACTGTGTCATTAAACTAGACGAGGAACCTTTAATGTTTCACTGTAACTCGCATAAGACAAACTGCCCCCATTATGCACCAAATGTTTGTGGGAAATTATATCTGGACAATATTTTAGCTGATGTTAGTGAAAATAATAAACAAAACAAAGAAACAAAAAAAAATATTATAGGCTTCATCAGAGAACTTCAGCCTGAAATATATACAGAAAGAAGTGAACTTTCAACATCTGACTGATGTTTTGCTTTTGGTAAAAACAAATGTTCATTTAATTAACTTCATCATGAAATCAAGTTTTAAAGAAAGCAAACATTAGTTGACCGTGTACATTGAAACGTGGTGCATGAAGACACTTCACACCGTGTTTAACTTCAGTGACATCAAACGTCATTTGTTTACACGTCAAACCTGCCATGATATGTTTTGACACGATTATTGACTTACATATCGATAAAAAAGACATAGAATAAGACACACCTGAGTTTTTTCAAGTATTTTGATTCAAATGTAGTGGACAGCAGGTGATGACTGGAAAGCTTCATTTTGATTTGATCAGGCTTTGTGGACAACAAAGGGTGCCTTTTGTCTTTAGATAAAACATCACTACCTCTTGTGGAGAGGGGGGTTAACATTAACATACAGTAATTATGTTTACACCCAACTGCTCCCCGGGTGCCACAGCAATACGGCTGCCCACTGCTCTGGGTGTGTGTTCACGGTGTGTGTGCGTGTGTGCACTTGGATGGGTTAAATGCAGAGCAAAATTCTGAGTATGGTTCACCATACTTGGCCACACTTCAATTCACTTAGTTGATAATTCATGTATGATTCAGATAATTAATGTTTTGGTAGTGACAGTAATGCTTTGGTAGGGTTTTTTTTTTTTTTTATAAAAATATTTTTGTGGGACAGCAGTTTGGACCAATTCTGTAAAATGGCCCATAGACTTAATGAGTGCTGCGTGTGATACAACAATACATGCAACCTTACCTATTAAGGCATTTATATGAATACATGGGTCAATGTTCAGCACTACCCATTGATGTTTGGTCTTCATATTTGCATTCATTCATATTTAAACAGCTTAAAAAAATCATTGCGATTAAAATCTCTTTTACAAGAGTGACCTATCCAAGAAAGCAGCAAAAAGCAACACAAATATACAACTTTACATCAAAAACTCATAACACAAATTAAAGAACAGTTTTCAGCACAATGTGTAGGTTAATCTGGAATTGGTTTGGAAAGTGAATTATGCATAGGAAAAACTAGGAAAGACACTGTTCTGAACGTGGGCTTTAAGCTATGCAAATAGACCTCATATCAGAGTGGCCATTCTTTGCCCACCTCTGACAGCATCCGCCAATCAGAATGCTGGATCTGAAAGGTGCCAACTTGCAAACCCTGCCTTCTCAGGGAAGGAATAAAAGGTTCTCTCCAAGACAAAGAAGTGTGCTAAGTGGTGTGGTCGACAAAGCCTTAAAGACATTGTTCTAAACTTGGACGTTAAGCTTTGCAAACAGACCTCATATCAGAGGGGCTATACCATGGCCACCTCTGACAGCATCGGCCAATCAAAACGCTGGAACTGAAAGGCGCCAACTTGCAAATCCCTCCTTCTCAGGAAAGATTAAAAGGTTCTCTTCAACACAAAGAAGCTGTTGTTGCTCTACTGTGTGCTAAGAAAAATGTGGTAAACCAAGATGTGCTAAGCTGCTGTTGTTGTACTACTGGGAAACAAGCAAATTCTGCAAGGAGTGAAGTTGGGGAGTTTTGGAAACTGCCAAAACAACGACGACCACAAGCTTAATGCCCCCCATTTTCTGCAAGAACTTCAGAACCTTCTCTTCAGTGATCCTCCGTTTGTGAATTCCAAACGGCTAGGATCTTCTCCCACAATTTCAGAATTGTCTTGTCAAGCGAGCCTTCTCCTGCGTGTTCCAGGTTGTCCAGATCTTCTGGACAGACTTCAGAACCTTCACCTTCAAGGCTCCTCCGTTTGCATTTCAAGACCAAGGACCTTCTCAAGAGTTCATCGTCCACTAGTGCTTTGTGTTCAAGACTGTGGAATGGATCTGACTCCTTTCTTCCCACTGCAGCGTGGCCCAGGTCAACAAGTGGAAGACGTGGCCACCCAGACGTGGAATGTAATGGCGCTTTTCCACTGCATGGTACGGCACGGTATGGCTCGCGACGGTTCACTTTTGGGGGGTTTTCCACTGGGTACAGTACCTGGTACCTGGTACTTTTTTTAGTACCACCTCGGTTGGGGTTCCAAGTGAACCGTACCGTTACCAAAACGTGACGTGTAAACTCTGCTGATCACGGATTGGCCGGAGAGAATCGTCACTACCTGCGTCACTGAACTTGCGACACAAACACAAAAGAACCGCTAGATTTAAATCAGCACAGCCAGCGAAGGATCGAACGCAACTGTTTTTTCCTTTTTTATCCTTTTTTCTTTCTTTCACAGAGGAAAGAAAATCATACAGGTTTTGAACAACATGAGGGAAAGTAAAGGATGACAGAATTTTCATTTGAACTGGATGAACTATTCATTTAAAATGCTTTATATAAAAGACACAATATAAAAGAAACCAAGAAGGCGTATCCTCAATGAAATACAACAAGAAACACATGCCATATTGTATTACACAATATTTGTTGGGAGGTCGATCTCTAAAACATTTTACAGAAATATCAGAGGAATTATCTATTTTCCTGCCTCCAGATTCAGCAGTTTGAGAATATTCATAACATACATAAACTAAAAGGGTGTTTTAGATCAGCAGGCTAGTGTCTCAGCTCCTAGTCGCCCGAGGGGAAGGCCCTACGTGTGAGGGATGAGTGAGCATTTGCTGCACGTTAAAATGGCTTTTATGCTACAATCTGTGTTTTTAATTGCCCTTGCGTTGAAGACCCTGGGGCCTGGGAGAATTCACCCCGACTTTTATCTAATGTCCCATTAGAGTTAATGAACCTGCCGTTAACAGAGAGACAGAGCATGCTGTGAAATCGTCTCCACCTCTAACCCCACAGCTCACATCGGTAACATCTGGGACATGTGCTTATCTGCCAGCAGACGTACTGCCTCTCCACCTCTAACCCCACAGCTCACATTGGTAACATCTGGGACATGTGCTTATCTGCCAGCAGACGTACTGCCCATCTGAGTCTCTGTTAACTGTGTGAATTATAGCCTCCAAGAATGAGAGGATGATGGGAGAATATGGAGAGAATACAGTAGGTGGGCAAGGCACAGTTCCTTAATGTGTTTCTGGGGGAACCTTGAGGTTGGTAGATTTTAGAGCACACTAAGGCACATTAAACACGTTTTAAATACATTTTAATCAACTTTACGTACAAAAGTAATTAAGCTGTGACTTCACAGCACAGGAGATTCTGCACTATTTCAAATTACTGTTCATTATCACTGTTATTTCTTATACTGCTCTGTGCAAATATGTATAGTAAAGATTAAACTCAAACCTGTACCCAAACCACACAATATTTTACAATATTTTACATTATA
>NW_015536587.1:0-5005 GCF_001515605.1 Sinocyclocheilus anshuiensis
CTGTCCATGAACAAATTTAGATGAGATAAACTCATGACCATTTCTTACACGTTTCCCCTCTGTTTTGTTTCAGATCAGCTGTCAGTGGTTATGGAGGCCATGCAGCCAAGACCAACTAGGATGCTTGTTGCCATATTTCTTTTTGTTGCAATATTGTCATGATCTCTGCTTTGATTTGTTGTTATGAATTCAGTTCTCTATTTTTTATTTTTTTTGTAATGTTCCAGAATAAAGCACAATAAATAAGTAATGGATGTATTTATGTTCCCTCAACAGCGTGACGTGACAACAATAACCATGTCTCTTTTTCTTACTCGGAAAGGAGAAAGTCACACTTGCTGTCACTGTGATAGATCCTGCCTGGCACGTTACGGCACCAAGGCTCAGAATTGCATTACAGTTTTCCTTCCCCCCACCCCACCCTACCTCCTGCCCACCTGCCCGATAAACAGACTGTCAAAGTTCCCTTTTAATGTGTTCCTGCTTCAAAAGAACTCTGAATAAATAAGATATTTGCCTACTTAACAGGTTCTTTGCACCTCTGTTTGCTTTATCAATAACTCCTATCTTTTTTTCACCCTAAATACATGTCAGAGCAGAAGTTGCAGTGCATGTGACGTAAACTTCCTTATCAGCATAATACACACAACCAAATTTTTCTTACTGAGCATACTCCACACGCTCAGTTTGTTTCAAAGTATGCCTTCATTTTTTAGCAATAAAAAAGTCTGTACACAAGGTGATAGAATAAATATTGTGTGTCATTTATACATTTGTTGTGCACCAGGCTACCTTCATCTGCTCTCTCATCTCTGCATTAGCCACTATCCCACAGGGTAAGATCTTCCTACACACACACACACACAAATTGATAAAGAAATATATAGGACAACAGCTTTATACAACAGCTTTTTACTTGCAAAATAGTGTCATGTTCATTGTCTTTATACTTGTTATACTTGTTATACTGTTACGAGACATTTTGTAAACCATTCTTGTGTAAGACGATATCTGTGATTGAAACATAGATGCATATGCAGTGTGACAGGAATGTGTTTCTTAAAAAAATAAAATAAAATTAAGACTACATATTTCCCATAATAGTCTTACTGGTAGTGCACACTTAATGAGTTTCTCGACGAGACTGGAGTCTAACATAAATCAAACTTTTAAATAGGTTACTGATGATCATCTTTCCTTTGCAACATCTTTATCACTAGTTTATCACTGGTTCAAGCACCAGACTCATAAGAACAAATCTTAATCTTGTGTAACAACATTATTAAAGATAAAAGGAGTCTGATTCAATGAGGAATAGAAAGCCAAGTCCCTGACTGTGACGATAGGAGTAGTTGGGGATGGAGGAGGGTAATTTGCTCCTGAGCAAGCGATAAAGCTGCTGAATAATACTGAATAAACCGTATATAGGAATGCCGTGATAGGCGTCGTATTCCTATACTGTCCTACAAAGGCAAAATACTTACTTGCTGGTGTGTGTAACTGAGAAAGATTTTTATTTGTCCAGCCTGATTAATTATAGGTAGCACACTGGAAATCTGTCAATTAGATGTTTTAGTAATTAAAATGATCTTTGTAAATTGATAAATTGATTTTGACCCCTATTTTGGCATTACTGTACTCTGCCTTTGCATTGTCTGGAAAAAGTGAGAAGTCACACCAAGGCAAAAGGCAGTAGCTTCCACATTATTAATATTTGGTTGCTGATCACCATTTACAGAATCGTAACACCTGTATAACATCTAGTGATCTTGGGCTATCTCATAGGCTATAACATATAGTAATAATGTGACTATAGTAATTGTTTTTCTGACTGTAACAACCAGACAAAAAGTTTAACATGTGAGTGGACACCGTTTTGCAACCAGTGTATTTGCAATGTTTACTCATGTAAAAGGATGCAAGACATAGCCTAATTGCTAATACATCGAACTGAATAAAAACAGCCTAGCCTAAAAGGACGACTTGTGGATTGATGTGTGAACACCGGTAAGTAGGAATAATGCTCAGAATGCTTGTGGATTAAAAATCTCAGATGATGTCTTTTGCCATGGATCTTTACGGGTTACAAGAAAAAGTAGGATATGGATTTAATTGCGAACTGTTACTAATTTTATGTGTGATCGTGCTGCATGCTATGCTTTTCATGGCATTCGAGTCCACACGTGTGCAACTAGAAGTGGGCACTGGGCAGCCCCAGACTGACAGGCTGGCACTGAGTGAATATTCTGCATTATAGTAAATAAATAAATAAAATAAACTTTAAAGATTATTTAGTCTTTGCTTGTTTACAGTGCTTTGTTATATGGAGCAGTTAGATAGCAATCTATCTAATTTGTTTGTCTAATGAAGTGGTTCAGTGACAGATGTATGAAAGTACACAGGTTACACCGTCATTTAAACGCGGCAGACTTTAATGAATATTATTACACGGCCCTGTGGAATACTTGATTCTGATTGGTCAGTCGTGACATTCCGAGGTGTTTTATCCCTCGATAACAACCGGTAAAAGCTAATAACACAGGCTCATCCGGGTAACAGCAGTCGGCGCTGTACTCTTGCTTGAACTATTTTTTCTTGGTGGAAGCTTTGCGTTTGTTTAGCTAATAAAATATTAAAACTCGATTCAAAATGGTTAATTATGTCATCCTGGTATCGCGGACTCGCTCTCATTTCATACAAACGCAGCTGCTGCCATTTTGCTACGATTGTTTTGTACGCTGTAATGATTATAAGAGAACTAACAAACTGGTAAGGTTTTAAAACATTTTCGTCTTAATTCTTTTATTGCCTTAATTATTTTTGTGGTGAAATGTTGTGTAATAAGTGGTTTGACAGCAGCGTTTCCCTTAAATGTCCGTCTAGTTTGAATTTGCCGCTTGCTCGCAACTGCTGTCTTCACGGAAGCTTTGCGTTCAAATATTTAAACTCAAATCAATATTTCGCGTCTAATTATTTACTTATGTGGCAAGCAGCAGTGCAATAAGCGGGATAATGTACATCTAGCCGGTTGTTATCTCAGAATAAACCCCTTCAGGCTGATACAAGACCCCTGCGCTTCGTGTCGAGGTCCTGATCACCCTGTCGGGGTTTATTCTGAGATAACAACCAGCTGGATGTACATTATCCCTTACGTAAAACAAAGGCAGAATACCGTATAACTCCAGGACGGCACAGTAACTTCATATTGACGCACAGCTAAACAAAAACAGAGTACCGTAACTCAATTTGAGCGCTCCAAAACAAATTCAAAGAGTGGTAATTGGTGTTATACGGTGTTCTGCCTTGGTTTCTCCTTGGATTTTCGAAGTTAATACAACCCATTTTTTTCTAAAAAAAACAACGAAATTGACTCAAGATACTTAACCACATGACAAAGGAGGTCTTGAATGTCCCAAAAATATCAATACTCATTTTCGACCAAAAACGAAGTTATGGCAGCATAGATGGATCAGCTGTGAGTCGGCTGATGCAAGCTTGACTCACGTGACCTGCCGGAACTAAAGGTGCGTTCATGTCATATCGTAATTACCATGATTACAAGATTCCAATTTGTAAAAAGCGCTCACATCCACGTAGAACTCGTAATTACAACTTGTGAACTGGGAGTTTTCTGAGAACTACAACTTGTACCACTACCACTTGACCACCTCAGATTCATTAGGCTCTATTTTAGGCATTGATCGTGCAATAGTTCCAAGTCCAAGGGTGTGAACAGCTCCAAGTCATGTGTTGTAATCTCGAAATCACAGTAATTACGACATGGCGCGAATGCAGCATTACACTACGCTTGATTTGTGGAATAATTCATTACCATATAAATTAACTTCCGGTTGTTCTTTGTCTTAAAAAAAACAATAATCTAGGTTACCGTAAAGCCTCAATACTCAATGTTTCAATAGTGTAGCCACAAGACATAAAAATGCGAAAATGATTTTAGTGTGAAATATTCTGTATAAAGTTATATCCAATTTTGTTGCCATGACAACAGCATGCACCCTAAAAAAAAAAACTGAAAAAATATTTAAAGAAATTTACAGCTTGTGAATCCTGTGACGAGTCCTGTAAACATTGTTCCTGTGTCAGAACTGTCTCAACTGTCACCCAGGTTTCGCCCTACATGCCCCTGAGAGTCAGTGCTTGCCCTGCTGCCAGTCTGGGGAGAGGAACAGGAAGTGCTATCTTTGTGATTCATGCTCAAGTAGTCCACAGGTTTTTACTTTAAGCCTTTGAATGGGTTCTTTACATAGGGAGTCAATGGTACATATTTACAGTTGGAGTCATACATTTCCTGTATTACTTGCATTACCATACAATGTGAATTAGTAAGTACAAAGTTAAGATAGTTTACCAATAAATATTAATTATCACTTTACAATGAGGTCCCATTATAGGCGCAGCTTGACATTTGAGCATAGATCAGCAGCAAGGATGTGAGGTTGTCACCAGACACACTGTATGCCAATTTCTTGTAAGGGCTGAGCTATGTCTATTTTTTCCACACTAATCATAGCAATAAACACATTGAAAGTAATGCATTTGAAATGAAATGCAATCAGAAATCTGTTGGGCATGAGTCAAGTTAAACGCACAATGACAGGCACACAAACACTTTAAATTTAATAAATATTAGCTAAAATAGACAATTAACCAGTTTAAAATCTGATTAGGTTTTGTTTCTTTTTAAATGGTCCTCCTACAGAATAATTACATTTCACCATATAAAAATGAGGTTGTTACAATTTTTACAGATGTTATTGTTTTTTATAATGAACATAAATTTGCATCTGCATCCTAACTCAAGATACTACTACTGTCAATTCAAGCTACTGTCTAATGTGAATTTCTAAGAGACAAAACAAAAAATATTATTATTATTGCATGTATGTACATACAGGTACATCTCAATAAATTAGAATGTCGTGGAAAAGTTCATTTATTTCAGTAATTCAACTCAAATTGTGAAACTCGTGTATTAAATAAATTA